>NW_024581127.1:16318634-16540902 GCF_017639235.1 Corvus kubaryi
CACCTTTGCCGGCGATTGGCCGGCAAAGGTGTGTGGGGCGGCGGCCAATGAGCGCCGGGCGCCCGCGCGTGATCGGCGGCCGCGCGGCGGCGTGGCCGGAGTGTCAGCGCGGCGTGTCCCCGCCGGCGGCTGAGTCAGGGCGGCCGCCCCCGCCCCCCCCGTCCCTGCCCTTCCCTTCCCTCCCCGGCGTCCGTGTGGGAGCGGCGGGGGCGGCTCGGCGCTTCCTCTCGCATGAGGTCACACGGCGGCGGGGGAGGGAGCTCCCCGCTGGGCTGAGGTGAAGCGGGGCCGCGGGCGGGGGAGAGGCGGAGAGCGGCGCGGTCGTTCCGACCTCCTCGGACCTTTCTGGCCCATCCCCGTGGTTTGGCGCGCCCGGTGACCCGCTGCTGTGTCCTGGCAGCACCCTCGGGGTGGGGAAAGTCGCTGCCGCGCGTCGGGACCACCCCGGTCTGCAGCGGCGCTCCCGGCGCTGTTCGTGTCAGCCCGGGGCACTGTTGTTGGCGGGACATCCGAGGAAGACCCCAGGCAGGTCGGCCCCGCGGGGCTCGGCCGTCCCTGCCCGCGGCTCCCTCGCCCGCTCCCCGGCTGCTGCCGCCTGGCCGGCTCGGGAACAGCTGCGGCTTAGCTGGGTCACTGCTAATCGCGTTACCCCGCAGGCTGCGGCGCGCCACAAGGGCGAGAGCCGTGTGCTCCGTTCTGCTCGATGCAATGGTTAAGGCGGGTTCTTTTTCCCGTCAGAAAGTTGTAATGAAAGCAGAAAGAGCGGCTCTGTGTGTCAGGACCTGAGAAGCCGGATCCAGGCCAGGCTGCAGCTGTGACTGGTGCTGGGCTCTAGAAATGCTATTGATGCTTCGTTGTAGTTCTGTTTCTTTCCTCCTGCTTATTCAGCCTCACTTAAGAGAGCTCCTTCTCCTCCGAAGCAGTTCAGTGACATTTGGTCAGAGCATTTTCCCCCTTTTTTTTTTTTTTTTTAGCACCTTCTTTGCCTCAGTCTTCAACAGTAAGACCAGTTATCCTCAGGACAACGGCCCTTCTAAGCTGGTAGACAGGGATGGGGAGCAGAATGGACCCCCTGTAAGACAGGAGGAAGCAGTGACCTGCTGTGCTACTTAGATACAAGTCTATGGGACTGGATTGGACTCATCCTAGGGTGATGAGGGAGCTGGTGGAAGAGCTCACCAAGCCCCTCTTCATCGTTTATCATCAGTTCTGGCTAACCAAGGAGGTCACAGATGACTGGAAGCTGGCCAGTGTGACACCCATCCACAAGAAGGGCCAGAAGGCGGATCCAGAGAACTAGAAGCCTGTCAGCCTCACCTCGGTGCCCAGCAAGGTTATGGAGCAGATCATCTTAAGTGCAATCACATGACACATACAAGACAACCAAGGGATCAATCCCAGCCAGCATGGCTTAGGAAAGCCAGGTCCTGCCTGACCAACCTGATCTCATTTTATGACCAGGTAATCTGCCTAGTAGATGAGGGGAAGGTTGTGGATGTAGTCTACCTGGACTTCAGTAAAGCTTTTGACTCTGTCTACCACAGCATGCTCCTGAAAAAGCTGGCAGCCCATGGCTTGGAGAGGCAAACACTTCACTGCATTGAGAACTGGCTGGATGGCCAAGCCCAGAGAGTGGTGGTGAATGGTGCTACCTCCAGTTGGCGTCCAGTCACCAGTGGTGTCTCCCAGGGATCAGTGTTGGGCCCCATCCTGTTTAATATCTTTATTGATGATCTGGATGAGGGGATCCAGTAAGTTTGTGGACAGCACTAAGTTAGGTACTAGTGTTGGTCTGCTGTGGGATAGGAAGTCTCTGCAGAGGGATCTGGACAAGCTGAATCAATGGCCCTAAAGCCAGAATAAGGAAAAGTACTGGGTCCTATACTTTGTCCACAATAAGCCCATGCAGCACTACTCGCTGTGGATAGTGTCTGGAAAGCTGCCCAGAAGAAAAGAACCTGGGGGTGCTGGTCAACAACAACTGAATGTCAGCCAGTGTGTGCCCAGGTGGCCAAGAAGGCCGATGACATCCTGGCCTGTGTCAGCAATAGTGTGGCTAGCAGGACCAGGACAGTGACCCTCCCCATGTACTCAGCACTGGTGAGGCCACACCTCAAGTGCTGTGTTCAGTTCAAGGCCCCTCAGTTCAGGAAGGACATTGAGGTGCTGGAGCGTGTCCAGAGAAGGACAACTGAGCTGATGTAGGGTCTGGAGTACCAGCTGAGGGTTGTTTAGCCTGCAGAAAAGGAGGCTCAGGGGTGACATTATTGCTCTCTGTAACGACCTGACAAGAGTTGTAGCCGGGTGGGGGTCGAGCTCTTTTCCCAGGCAACAAGCAACAGGTTGAGAAGACAGTCAAGTTGCCTCAGGGGCAGTTTAGGTTGGACATTAGAAGGAATTTCTTCACAGAAAGGGTGATAAGCACTAAAATGGGCTGCCCAGGGGAGGTGGTGCAGTCATCATCCCTGGGGATGTTTAAGGAAAGACTGGATGTGGCACTTAGTGCCATGGTCTAGTTGGCATGGTGGTGTTCAGTCAGAGGTCTCAGATGCCTTTCCAACCCAATTGTTCTGTGATTCTGTCATTCTTCCTGTCCTTCCCCTTTTCAATGGTGTCATGGCCCTATTCTTTCATTCTGCTTAATTCTTCCCCATGCCAGCCAATTCCAGTTGGCAGAAGGGGTCTGGCAGGAGGTGATGTGTTCCTCTAACTCGCCTGAAAGCAAGGAAATGAGCAGTTTCTTCAGCCTGAAGATAGAATAAGGATATAAATATTGCAAAACATGATCATAGGTGTGTGTAATTTAAAGTAATACTTAATAAATTCAAAGACATGTATTGACAAAAGAGTGGTAATTTTATTCCCAGGAAGACACTTTTAAAAAAAATTGCTTTAATTCCAGTATTTCAATTGATACTTGTACAGATGGAATCTCTGTTACTTGGCGTCACAGTGGTACCCCAGACACATCTGATGGGATGTGCTCTCCTACTATACCCCCATGCACCAGGCCACCAGTGGTGGGATCCCTTTCTCCTTGCTCCTACACCTGCCACAATTGTCACCTCTAGGAAAACATGCCACTTGGCAGAGGGAAATCTGCATCTCACATCTTCTGTTTCTGTTATGCAGCCTGGGTATCTGCCTGACTTTCTGACAGATTTTGTAAGATCCCTCCAGTGCCTGCAGGGAAATAGATTGGCTTGACTGCCTTATCTAGAGGGAATTCCCAAAAGAGAATTCACTTCAGGATGATCCAAACTCCTTTCACTACTAGTAGCAAACAGTTGTTTACAAATTACTCCATTGGATCCCACGTGTCTGGGTGTCTTATCAGGAGAAAGTGTGTTTACTGTGTGTTTCACACTGAAATCAATGGGGAAAAAATGTTGATAAAAGGGTTGCTTGGCTCCCAGAACATGCTGTCCTTTGCCAAAAGGTGCTACTGTCACACAAGGCACAGCTGGGGAAAGAACTCCTGGCTCACAAGTGCATCTGTCTGCATCTGCCCCGGCTGAAATAAAGGTTATGGAACAAATACTCAATAGGTCTTGGTGAAATTCTGTGTTTTCTGTTTATGACAAGTTCTGTCATGGTTTCTGTGATTGTAACTGGTTTTATTTAAAACATTCTGAAATCTCATTTGAAGCATATTATTGCCACTAAAACTAAATCTGTATGTTATAAATGAAGTCTGTAATTCGTGCTGTTATGTATAAAAATGAACTGTAATAAAACTATACAGAGCCAGAGTTTCAAACCTCCCCACCAGCCTGGCTGAGAGGAAAATTTTACAACACTAGAGCAGTTGAAAAGGAAGTTTTTTCAGCACAGATGTAATCAATAGGTGAGGATTCCACCCTAGGTGGGGTTGGATCTTATCACTGGGACATTAACACTATGATGACTTGATCGCTATCTTCTGATATCTACATCTCAGCCGATAAGGAATTGGACATAACTGTTCCAGGAACCAGAGATGGCCCATTCATCATCCAAGATGGACAATTCATCAGACCCAGGAAATGCTTTGTGCAGTCCAACTTCGGGACAAGAAAACGTCATGAATGTGCTAAATGGCGAGAAGAACAGAATTAATTCGACTCTGCCCAAGAACTGTATAAGAAGGAACCAGCTGAAGCAGCATTTGTGAACTTGGGAGGTCTGATGGGATAGAGGTCAGATCTGTGCGTGTTCACCCAGCTCCAACCCCGGGCTCGGCGCTGCTTTTCTCGATCATGGCTTTCTGTGTGACCGATCTTTCAGCCACGGAATAAAACCTATTTCTTTATTAAATTTAATTTGGCTGAATTTCTTTACCTCATGTAAAAGTTGCACCAGCCTACATGATAAATTCACTCACAAAGCTAATTGTTTCTCCTGAACATTCAGCACGAAATTGTCACTTTTTTCACCCTCACTTGTATGTAATGCATATGTACAAATATTTACTGATACAGTAAGAACTTTAGTGTTAAAAATCTGGTTTCCAACATGAACAGAAGATCTGTAACATGGACTACTGTCACCATTTTTAGTTTGTTTGCTATGGCAACATGTTGAAGGTGTGTGCCGGAGTGTTTGAGGAAGTTAAGGTGATTATGCAGTAATTTTCTAGAAGTAAAGTGCTCTTTGGAGGGAGTACTATTATTTTCATATAAAATGGAAAGGTGAAATTAGCATAGCAATGTTTAAGCTTGATCATGTGCCCTTTAGACTTGTCATAAGGGTGACTTGAGTTTTGGCCATATCTGTCTCAGTTTATGTGATGTGAAGTAGGTTGTGATCCAACACTGACAGGTAGTTCTCAACTCTGCTATGGTGTAACTATGAGAAAATAACAAAGGGCTGACATGCAATGGCAGCTTATGCTTCAGGTGGCCTGTTCTGTTTTGTTCTTTTCCCATTCTTACTTCTTTCTCCCCTGTCCTTGCTTTACCTCCTTGCCCATCCTCCTCTTGGTTTCCCAGTCAGCCATCTCAGCTCTTTGTTGCTGTGGGCACTGCAGGATCACCCTTTCTGCTCCTGGCACCCCTTCCAGCAGCGACTCTCCATGGGTCCTCACGGCTCACCTGTCCCAGCTGCCAATCTCATGTGCCCCTGGCACACACAGTGCTTCTAATGCCTCTTAATGCACCTTCCTTCCCATCATGTCCATACTGCCTTTGCTCCGTGAAAGTCTCTGGCCATTCCCAGTAACCTGCACTTGCTGTAGCCTGCTCTGCACCACTTATGGCCATTCAGATCCTGCTGCCTCCTCCACCATTTCTGGATCCTCCTTAATGTATTCCTCCTCCACTGACACCTCCAGCCACTGATGTTCCCAGCCCTGCCTCCCCAACTGCCCTCTTCCTCTGCTTCTTTAAACCAGCTTGTTACAACTTTGATTTCCAAAGCAACCCTCTGCAGCCACGCCTCTCTCCAGTCCGCTTGTCCGGTTACTCAGGAAGCCTCCTGCTCATTCTCCCTGTGTGAGAGTCTCCTCTCACCCCTGGGTTTTGTTCCCACCATGTCAATGCTTGTCTGCTGCTGCCACCATCCCGGTGCAAGGCCCTGCAGGTTTTGTATTGTGTGCTGACCAGCTGCAGTCAAAATACACAGAAAGACTGGGGCTGAACTGGTCAGTCAAAAACCTGTTACACTTCTCCTTTAGGCCAGATCTTCAGATGTGTTCTGGGTTTGGCAGGGAGTATGGGCTTTGTCAGAGACTGCCTGGTGGTGTGGGGGATTGGGATGCAGGTGGGATGAAGGACTTCATGAGAGGGTGTAGAGGGGCTTTGCTGTGCCTGTCCTCCACAAACAGGCTTGACTGTCATCACAGTGGCATGTCCTGTAGCTGCATTTGTAGCAGCTGGCCTTGGTTCAGGAAAGAGCAGTCCTCGGAAGTGAGGAGATGTATCTGTTCCTTGACTCCCACAGTCCACAGGAGCTTTGTGTCCCCTCAGAGACCTCCGGTCCCTTCTGAGTGCACAGCCAGGAGCCCTGCCATGTATGTTCATCTGCTGTACCTTCTTTCCTCTTCTCCCCCTGCCCTGTGTTCTGCCTTTGAATTGCGAGGCAGAACTGTCAAAACCACCTCTCCCAAAAATAATCTCTTGCTTCAGAGGCTGGAAAATGTGACAGCTCATTTTCATATGCAGAGCGATGCAGTGGGTGTCTGAAAGCAGCTGAGGCTGAGGGGGTGGCCAGGGAAAGGCAGCTCTGAAATGGCAGCTGGGGAACATGAGAGGAAGGACGGAAGGAAGGGAGCAAATGAAGAATGGGGAGGGGGCGGAAGGACGGCCGGAGGCAGCAGACAGCGAGTCCAGGGGATAAGAGGGTTGTATGGTGTGGGACTGTTCTCTTTTCCCTGTCCTACTACTGCTCCCATTCAGTTACTGAATTAGAAAAGTATCTCTGCTGCTGCTGACAGCAATTGCGGAGCTTTATATATCAGATAACTGGGGAGAGGGAGCATACAGTCACCAACAAGGCAGTTTGTTGCTTTTTTTGTCTCCTTTTCCCTTCTTCTTCATACCCCATTTTCCTCACATATCCTAACCTTAAGAAAAATATGCTTCATCCTGGTTCTGCAATTGCTTATTGAAGTACCAAGTGAAAAACAGAACTTACTTGTCACTAAGATTTCAGGTTTTGGGTTTTACTTTGCTTTACCAGTCTGATTGCCAGATGGAGCAAATCCTGTTTGCCTGGCAGTGCCATGTTCCTCCCCAGCCCTCTATGATACTCACCCCGGTTTCTGTGTACGTGCATTTTACAGAGTATTGCTCATGGCCCTTTGTCTCTGGAGCATTTGTGGCTGTGCCTGAGTCATTGCAGTTTCAGTCCTGCTGTGCATGCTCAGTGGAAGGCTTCAGAGACTGTTGGCAGTGTTGATGTTTGCACTGCTGCCATGGGAGACAGCCTCGTGGGGTCGGGGGAAACCTCAAACATCCCTAGTGAAGCCAAAGGGCAGGTGAGAGAAACTTCTTTTTGGCAAGTGAGCTGTTTCCAGTGAAGCTGACCTTCTCTGGCAGCACTGGAAGCAGCTAAAGGATCACTGTCAATTCACAAGTATTTTCCATTTAATTTCCCAGAGAATCTGGGGATGTGGTTTTATGCCACCCAGGAGGAAATGGGCGTTTCTGTGGGAAGATGTTCAGGATTTTGACTGTTAAGCACTAGTTGGTTATTTATGTATGTCTATTACACTATATCTTAAGTTTAAATTTCAAAAAAACCCACTTGTCCTTCCTGCAGGTCATAGAATGGCTTGAGTTGAAAGGGACCTTTAAGATCATCTGGTTCTAACTTCCCGGCCATGGGCAGGGACACCTTTCACTAGACCAGGTTGCTCAAAGCCCCATCTAACCTGGCTGTGAACATTTCCAGGGACAGAGCACCTTATTTTTCTGATTGAAAAGCTAAATTGTCATGGGATTGGGACAATAAATTAGGGAAGAGAATTGAGAACACAGCTGGTAATTTACTGGCCAGCTTTGTAACTGGTCTAGGGGCTGAGGCTAAGTCAGGTGAAACTTCAGTCTCCTGAATTTCACCCCACTCTTAAGAAACACAGCTCTGTTACCATGGCTTATCTTGGCTTTGGCATGCAGAACTGAGAAGGTGTTTTAAGGTGTTCCTTTATCCTAAACTCTTTGATTTCTACCTACTAATAAGTGAGAGACATTTTCCACTTCTCAGGACATCAAGGGGTATTTTTCACTTCTGATGAGTACATGTTTCACATGTGGGATAGATGGCTATTTTATTCAGCGCAGAAATGGTAAGTAAATGACCATTTCAATACATACTAAAAATTTTGAGAGGTTTTTTTGTTGGTTTAACACAGCCTGGGTTTTGGTGTGGGTGGGAAAAAGCTGCTTGGAACTTCTATGTCCGGCACAGAGCCAATCGCTGAAGGCTCTGACGATGGGCAGGTTACTAGCCCACTTAGACAAGTTGGTAATGCCTCTGTAATGACATATTTAAGAAAGGAAAAATGGGGGGAAATTATCTTTCTTCTCCCAAGAGGTGGTGAGGCAACTGCTGGGACCCATCCCAGCAGGGGCCACCAGTGGCCACGTAGCTGGGGCCTTCCCAAGGCCAGGTCCATGTGGCTGGAACCCTCCCGAGGCTGGAGCCACCCATGCAGTGCTGGCAGGGACCACGTGGCCAGCAATTCTCCGATGCAGAGCCCAGATGAGATCAACCTCTCAACTGCAACGTACAGACACTAACTTTCTTCCAAGTCAGAGAAAAAGGCAAAGTGAGGATATGTGAGGAGAACCAACATGGTGACACCGAGGTCAGTGAAAAAAAGGAGAGGAAGGAAGTGCTCCAAGCATCAGAGCTGAGATTCACCTACAAGCCCTGGTGAGGACTACAATACAACGAACTGTTTCCCTGTAATTCATGAGGTGCATGGGGGCTGCAGAGATCCACGCGCAGCCCGTGAAGAAGAGCACTCACACTGGAGCGTGTGGATGCTGCAAAGCTGTAATCTAGTGAGGAACTCGAATAGAGAGCGATGACCCTTGCTTTTAGAGATAGAGGAAGAGAGCCTTCGCTTTCAAACTAGAACAGCTCATCCTTAAAAGACTAAACCCCATGAACTAAAATGACCCACGCTTGGCAGTTGTGGGAAGACTGCTTGGCCCGTGGGAGGGACTCACACTGCAGCAGGTTGGGGCGGGACTGCTGCTTGTGGAAGTTAAAACCACGCTAGAAAAGTTCACAGAGAACTATCTCCCGTGGGAAGGATCCCACGGCACAGCAGAAGAAACTCTTTTCCTTAAGCATACTGAAGAAAGATTTTTAAGAAGTAAAATACTGACCAAAACCCCATGTTTTGTTTCCTTGTGTGGTCAGTGGAAAGAGGGAGGGACTGGGAAAGAAAGGTGTTCTGAAGATTTGCTTTGTTTCTCATTACCCTTTTTACTTTTAATTATGTTAATAATGAATCTTCTTTATACTGTTTAAGTTTTGAACCTTAAAGTTGTTTTAAGTTTTGCCCTAAAGTGTTTTTTTTTTCAATAATCCTTAGCTCATGAAAATGAAGTTTTCAATTCCCCCTCCTCTGCTCAGCTATAGCAGAGGAAAATAAGTAGATGGTTTTTTCATGGGTGCCTGGCACTTAGCCAGCATCAAACCACGACAGGTTTTATATTCAACTCTTTCAGTGCAGGATTAGTTGTATGCCAGCTAGGACTTTCCTTGGGTCCTGTGGCTGTGTTTCTTTTGAGGACACTATACAGGATGGTTGGTACCAGCTACAGCCCTGCTTCCCATGTGTCTTTTTGGGAAGGTCAACCAAAACAGGTATCTGGTCAGCTCAAACCAGCCAATATTCACAGCATGTCTTGGCCCAAGAAATCCTGGGAATCCAGTGGCAATCAGGAATTAATACTGGAATGATTCCTTCAGTGCTCCCTATTTCACTTCCCATGGTGTGACCATGTGTTTATTTTTGTTTAGTATCTTGTGTGGTCTTTCTTCACTTGTGCAGTGCTGGTGGGTTTGTTGATACCTCCAGTAAAGCACAACATTGCTGTGTCTCCTGGAGTTTGTCATTTCACAACAACATGGATACCTTTGGAGAGCTGTGGAAGAGTGTGGCAAAGTGACATTGCTTTTTTTGCAGACAGAGCTTGGAATATATCAGAAAACAAAACAGAGAATGTTTTCTGCTTGAGAGAATAACATACAGATCTATGCATTCCTCTAGTTGTAAGGTATATTTAATATATTTAGCATTTTCTCAGTGTTGCGATTGATTTAACTATTCAGTATAAAACTTAACTGATCAATTTGAATTTCTTCTATCAAAATCAGATACTTAGAAGCTGAACTGTCAGCCAATAAAATGAGAAGCAAACAGCCTGTAAGCATTGTAGAATGAGCTTGTGTAGCTAACAAAGCCACCTGTTCCTGCTATGATCAAATAAATGTTTTTCCCAATGGAAGTGTTAGAAACACATTTGTGTCCTTTTCCTGCCAAAACAGAATTTGCTTGTTACACTGTGACCTAAAGGCTGCTGCATTTAAAAAATTCCTCTGATGGGCTAAATCCTGGAGGTATGAAGGAGATGATGTGTCGGTGTTATGGGACATAGCAGTATAATATAAAAGCTTTGCCTTTCCTCCTAACACAGGTAACAGCATTTGCATACTATAGGACACTATAGGTATTGTCCTGGTTTTGGCTGGTACAGTTAATTTTCTTCCCAGTAGCTGGTACAGTGCTGTGTTATGGATTCAGTATAACATTGATAACATGCTGATGTTTTAGTTGTTGCTACGTAGTGCTTCCTCTAAGTCAAGGACTTTCCAGTTTCCCATGCTCTGTCAGTGAGGAGCTGCACAGAAGACTGGAGGGAGCACAGCCAGGACAACTGACCCAAACTGCCCACAGGGATAATCCATACCATAGAATGTCATGCTCAGGTCCCCACATAGTGTGGGACCTGAGCATGACATATGGAATAAGGGGTGGAGAAGATGCTGGCATTGGCTGGAATGAAGTTAATTTTACTCGTAGTAGCAGGTTTGGGTCTATGTTTGGGATTTGTCCTGAAAACAGTGTTGATAACAGAGGAATGTTTTCATTATCACTGAGCATCACTAATACAGAGTCAAAGCCTTTTCTGCTTCTCACCACATTGCACCAGTGAGCAGCCTGGAGGAACACTAGGAGCTGGGATAGCTGACCCCATGGCACCACACTCAGCATATAAACCTGGGGGAAGAAGAAGGAAGGGGAGGATGTTTGGAGTGATGGCATTTGTCTTCTCAAGTCACCATTACATGCTTTCCTGAGGATGTCTGAACACCTGGCTGTTCATGGGGAGGGGTGGATGAATTCCAAATTCCTTGGTTTGCTTTGCTTGTGTTCCTATCAGACTGTCTTTATCTCAGTCCCTGAGTTTTCTCACTTTTCTGATTCTCTTCCCATCCTATGGCAGCTGGTGTGGGGTCAGTAGCTCTGACCGAGGAAGCTGTGACCGGTCCGGAAAGATGGTCCCGAGAGAGATCGTCTTCCCGGGGCCCGGTGTCTTCCCTCAGCTGCTGGCTGGAGGGCCCGTGCAGAGGCTGTCAGCTCTTTAGTGATTGTCAGCTCGTGATTTCAGCTCAGCTCTGCAGGGCAGCCTCCAAGCCAGACCAGGGAGAGAGAGACGAGAGGCTCGTGTAGCTGTTCCACACGAGGCAGCTTTATTAGTCAGGCGAAGAGGGGCTAGGGACGAGCATCTCTCTGCCCTCGCAGGGACAGGGGGCTGGCTTTATAGGGATGCAGGGGGTGGGTGTCAGAAGGTAAAGGCCAATGGGCTACAAAGGATCTGCATAGGGTCTCCCAGAGGATTCGGGGTTTGTCTTCTTCTCCCCGTACCTGCGAAGTGGCTGCCTTTCCAGGGGAGTTCTGCTGGGAGATTGAGCAACCTCCTTATCTCAGCAGACCTCCCTCCAGGGCGGGGGCTGGGTATACCCTACACCATCCCACTGCCAGGAAACAAGCAAGTGGCTGTGTGATGCTTAGTTGCTAGCAGGATTTAAGCCATGACATGTATTTTGATAGTAGTCATGGGATCCCAGGTTCTTCTTTCCTTTAAATCTACCTTTAATTATTTTTGAACTATTGACTAGTTTCATCCCCATATGACAAATGAGACAGAGATGTTAATAGCTCCTGCAGTGTTAATTTATTAATGTTTATACCTGAACCCACTGCAAACCTCTTAGTTTATATTCGAGCAAACAAACAATCTCTAGATAGGAAAATTAAAGTGAAAAAGGGCAGGTAGCATGTCCTACATATGCTACAGACTGAACTGCATCCAGTTTGGCTCCCTGCAGCTGATACACTCCTTCTGTATGTGTCAGCAGGCCTTGAGCTCTCCCATGTCCTGCTGCTCTCTTGCCAAATTTCTGGCTCACATACCACACCCTTGGCAGCATGGTAGAAAACACAGACAAGCTGTTAAGTCACCCACTTGCTATTAGTAATTGATTTCCTTATTTTTCTTAAGATTTCACAGGAACTAAGGGCAAGGGGCACACTTGTGAGACCTGTGGGGATTAAAGCTTTGCATTTTATTTAAAGAGACATCATAAGAGACACAGCTTTGCTGCTTACATAGTCTCTTAGCAGCAACATAAGGATTAAGCAATTCTACTTTAAATCTTTAAAACAAGAGCCTTTCTGAAAGCCAGCTTTGGTGTTCCTCAATGCAACTATCTCCACTGTGAGCTCAGACTGGCATATGGGGCTGCAAGAAGATAGATCTTTCTTATTCCCCAAATGCCCAATGTGCAGGGATGGTGTTGGCTTTGTCAGAGACCACAGGGAGGGAACCCCTGTCAGTGGGGTTGCCCTCATGACCAGAAAAACTTGCCCAAAGATTTTCATCAGTCTTTGCAGACCCCAGGTGTAGCTGGAGATTGTGCAGGTTATGCAATGTGCCCCACATACCAAACCCCTGCATGGCAGCAGGCTGCCAGCATCCAGCTGCTTCCTGAATTCTCCTCTGTGTGTCTCACTTTGCTCTTGCAGCTTAATTTTTGGGACACACACTTCATTCCTGCAGCTCCCACGGGACATACGCACTTTGGTCTTAAAGCTCAGTGTTGGAGAGTTGTCTCTGACCCACAGCTCATCCTTGGTCCTACAGACATTCACTCTGTGGGAGCCATAGTATCCTGGTTTTGGCTGGTATAGAGTTAATTTTCTTCCCAGAAGCTGGTACAGTCCTGTGTTTTCGATTTAAGAGAAGAATAATGTTGATAACACACTGATGTTTTAGTTGTTGCTTGTAGGGCTTACCAAAAATCAAGGGGTTTTCAGCTTTCTGTGCTCTGCCAGTGAGGAGCTGCACAAGAAGCAGTAGGGAGCACAGCCAGGACAGCTGACCCGAACTGGCCAAAGGGATATTCCATGCCGTAGAACATTATGTTCAATACATAAACTGTGGGGAATTGTCTGGAAGCTGCCAGGAGCTGCCTGGGGATGGGATGGGCATTGGACAGGGGTGGTGAGCAGTTGCACTGTGCATCACTTGTCTTTCTTAGGTTTATTTATAGCTCTTTTTTTCCCCTCCCTTTTAATTATATTCATATATATTGCGCTTTATTATTGTTATTATCTTTTACTTTATTTTAATTATTAAACCATTGTTATCTCAACTAATGGGTTTTACCTTTTTTTCCAACTCTCCTCCTCATCCCAGTGGGTGGGGGGAGCAGTGAGCAAACAGCTACATGGTCTTTAGTTGCCAGCTGAGGTTAAACCACATCACACAGTCAGAAGAAGAGGGACAGCGTGGGCCTTGTTTGAGGTGACATGCAAAGTGGCATCCTGACCTAATGGAAGCTTCTCTAGAAGAGGGCACTGTCTTGTCTATAGTAGATAGGATACATTTTTCCAATTGGATCTGTGGTGCAGACTGAGCCCATGCAGCTCGTTATGGTACCCACGACTCTGCAGGGCCTGTGAGTGATGTGCTGGCATTAAAAGGCTGGCAGGCAGCCTTCTAAAGACCTCCTCAATCTGAGCCTGCCTGTGACTGCTGCTGCCCTGGTCCAAAGTCTCCTCTCCACGAGGGGAAGAAGGGATGGTGGGCGAGGTCAGTGTCTGGAAGGGTGTAAATGGGTAGGCACATGTCTGTTGTGATCAGCCATGGAAGGCTGTTGAGCACAGAGAGTAGGAAGAGAGTAGGCACATGGGAAGCCAAGGAGGCCTGGGGAGGTGGGCCCTGCGCTGACATGCTCCCCTTCATCTTTTCTGTAGGTGCAAATCTATCGCGGTATCCCACAGTGGTAGGGAGGAGAAGAGAGATCCAGCAGGCAGGAATTGTGCAGCAAGATTGATTTATTTAATCATTTTACAACTCTTTTATAGACTTTTTTCTTCATAGTCTAATTGGTCAAAGGATCAGCCACCCCTTGGGGTGATTGGCTAAAATCCTAAAACATCCATTGTCAAAATATTTTTCTACTGTACCATAAACAAAGGTTTGCAAGGTCGCAGGTGTTCATGGTTTATAGAACTCTACTAATATCTTCCATGAGAGAGAAAATATCTCATGGGACTGGAAAGAAGCAAGAAAAATTCTTGCTAGCTGCATATTTGTATCCACACAAATCATCTACTCCAAAGGATCCTTGTTGTGAGCAGCAGGGAACTGAGCCAGTTTGCCCTGTTTGACCCTGGGCCCAAGGTTGTTCTTGGGTCTCAACAGCAAAGTGTATATCAATGTACCCAGAGTCACTATGGGTGGAGTTCATCTAAGATTAGGTGCTTATAACACAAACATCTGGTTTTATAGCTCTTTTTATAGTCAGTAAAGGTTCAAGCATGTTATGTTTTTCACCGATGTGGAATGAATTGCATTCTGAGCTCTGTTTACTCCATCTCCCTGACAATAATGGAAGCCTGGGCAGCAGCCACAGTGGGTGACTCTACGAAGCGGGTGGGGTGGGGTGGATCCCACCCCCAGTGCCCACAAGGCCAACAAGAACCATCAGCTGGGCAGAGCAGAGTCTCGTGGAGGGACAGTGGGAGCGGGTTCAGGCTGTTTGCTGGCTGTTGGCATGCAGGTGTTCACATGCATGTCTGCAACTCAAACATAGCACACACTACCTTTTGCTGCCAAAAGGCCTGGGGAAAAGCTGAGGGGAGAGAGGAGACACTGTGATGGGGACTCAAATTTAGGGAAGGGGAAAAGGCTGGGGGTCTTGCAAGGGCACAGAGGAAGTGGAGAAGAAGGTACTGTGTAGCTATTGAGATGGGGCACAGAGAGGACAGTTGCAGACCCTGTAGTGAACTAGGTTCTCACAGAGCAGCTGCCTCAGGGAACAGCTTGGTTACCTTTATCCTGCACCAGAAGCCTCCATTTTCCCCCATTCCCCCTGGACATGGTGCACAGCATGGCAGCTGACTGTCACTGTCTCTTGGAGGTTTTCTCTGCTGAGGGGCAGTGGGTCTGTTCCTCCAGGTTTTTCAGGAACATGCTTGCCCATTATGAATCTCTTCTTTGGCCCCTGGGTCTGTCTCTTTGGGTGAAGCTGAAGGACTGATGTCAAAGACTTTGTGATCCCTTTGGTTTTCAGTTTAGTTTTCACAAGTATATCTTGTATTGAAAAGTAATTTTAAAAGTCAGGAGACAGCCTGTGTGTAAGTAGCTCCATTCTCCCAGGAGAGAATTGACATTCATTTCTCACTACTTCCAGAAATGTTTGGTATTCTGAAATGTTGGTTTTTTCTTTCAACATTTTTCTAGTATCTTCCTGTTTCTTAAGGTGGGTTTTGCAGGTAGGCTCTATTTCTACACAAAGAGGATTGGCTGAAAATGGACTGATGTGTTCATTTCCATCATGAGCTTTCAGGGAGCTTTCTCACAGGTGCTGTTGAAAAGTTACTGGTTTGCAGTAGTGGAAGGACAAAATGATTCTTGCAAAATACTGTTTCATCTCCCTTTGTTTAGGGACTGAAAATGCAGATATTGGGCAGAAATAAAGAGGGTGTGATTCTGCAGCTGTCAATGCCAGTGCACTGAACTGTTTAGAGCAAGGACTAAAAGGGAATGGGAAAGAGATGTCTCCCAGAAGAAAGCTTGCATCTAATTGTTAGTTTCAAGAAGCTAAGAAGATGCTTTGGTTAGTTTAAAGATGCCTTAGTTAGTTTTGAGAAGCTTTCAAGATGGTTTATTTGATGGCACCAGATGTAAAAAAACCACTGATGTTGTAATGTCTGTGTGTGTACATGTGTTTGTTTTGCAGCTAGAACAGTTTTAACTATCAGAAAACTGTTACATCCCGCTCTGCACAGTCAGGATCATGCACTTACCAGGAAGTGTCTTCAGAGCCCTCCCAGAAAAGGGCATTTCCAGCATCAATGTGGGTGTGCGTGGAAGAGAAAGTAGCAAGTGAGGGTCAGGGGGTTCTTGTGCTTGCAAAAGGTTTTCTCAGATAAAGTAGGTCACATTCTCCACACTTTTATTCTGCTTTGTGTTCAGCCTTCAACTGCACAAACCTGGATGCACCAGTGGTGAATGCCACTCTCAAGGCCCTGCTCACAATCAGTGAGCACTGGCTGGGACCAGTGCTGGAACATGACTACAGGAAAAAGGAGGAGGGTGGAAGCCCTTTGGCTTCCTTTGTCCTCAGGAAGCTTTGATGTTAACCTCAAATCCAGGTCAGTCTCATGAGACAATGAACGATCTAAGCTGTAATTTCTCTGGAACATGTAACATCCATAACAATTCTTCAGAAAGCTTTGCCTGCTGCTTGGGCTTCAAGTTCCCAAGACTTCCCGCTCCTGGTGAAGTCCTGGGAACTCCTAAAGCTGGTGTGACACCTCCTTCTCCTCCACCCCAGTGTTTTGTGTCCTGTGTGAGCTGCATTGTCACATATTGTCAGCCTGTCACAGTTTGGGTCTGTTTCCTTAGGCTCAGTGAATTAAAGGCTCAGATTTCATATGAGAGCAACTGGAGGAGCTGCTGTCATAGAGAAATCAGTGCTGTACCATCCTGGTCAGCACACCTGTGGAAGGCAAAGCTGAGACACTAAAGTACATGTATGTGAAATAAAACCATGTCTGGAAAGCATTTCCTAAATTAAAGAACCACAGCATATCAACCCATGCTGAAGGAAGCTTTGTGGATCCGAGTTAGGATGACACAGACGATACAGCAAAGACATGGGTTTTTAGGAGCAGACCTATGAGTGGCCCTGCATGCACAGACCCCTCTCCTCTCTTTGGGATGACTGTTATTAGCACGGTGTCTGACCAGCCCAAATGCAAGTGCTGTGTGGGTCTGTTTGGTTACTGGAGAGCTACTTGGCAACTCTGGGTGAATGCCCTTAAATAATCCTGCTGGCACTGGGTGTTGGAGAGGCTTTAGAAACTTTTGGGTCAAATTTACTCTTGTTAAATAAACAATGAATATTGATTAGATCATATGACAACCCAACAGAGCACTCTTTCAAATACCGCTACTCACCAGAGTTCCTTTTTATGTATTTATATACACAGAATGCCTTGAAATGGTTGCTTTGGTGAAAGACATGCTAGGTCTTTTACTCATGCAACTCTATATACTTTTATATCCATGGACCTGTGCACACAGATAGGAGGATTTTCAAGGCTGCTTAAAGGATTTGGATGCTCACTTTGTTTGTTTTAGTTGGAGACTTGAATCCCTTAGGCAGATTTGAAAATCTTAGCCATAATTCTTTGCTTATCTTAGTACATTGGGGTAAGACCTTCTCCATGTTAAAATAATTTCTAAGTGCTCTTTTCTTGCTGCCATAAAATAAAAAATTTGTTTAAGCAGAATTTTAAGAAGCATTTGTTTTTCTAGACATATTAGTTTAGTTTATTCATTTGCTGTTTTGTTTCCTGAGGAAGCTCTTAAATCACAGTCTGTTTATATTTTGTACTGAGTAGAGTAGCGAAGGGTTTGTCTGGACTAAGCCTACACATCTATAAAGGCCTTTTATTATCATTATTTGTACAGCTTAAATGTCCTGGAAAGGTTTTCTCATTTTCAGTCTCTCAGCAGCACAGTTACGTATCTGGCCTCAGATGTATGTCAGGAGAACACCATATGGCCCTGCCAAGTGCAACACCCGCGCACGCAGGTGCTGGTTTGCAGCGGTGGGAAAAGAGCGAGGAGTGCAATCTGTAAACAGAGCGGAGTAGGTGAAAGGCTGCGGCTGCTCTGCTTACGTGCGTGCCGAGCGGGAAGCTCTCGCGTTGCACTGGCAGCTCTGTCCGGGCAGGAAGAGGAAAGCACAGCCTGTCTCGGTTTGCTTCCCGAGGTGGCTTGTTGCGCCACTCTCCATGTCTGGCAAGGTGCTGCTGGAAGCCCGGAGGAGCCGCAGGCGCAGGGTGTTCCATCCATCCATCCATCCATCCATCCATCCATCCATCCATCCCAGTGCCCTCCCAGCTGCTCTGCTGCAAGTAAACCCCCAGCCCACCCTCGGGGGAGGCCAGTGCGAGCAGTGGAAGTGGCTGTGCGCAGTGGACACCAGGCTCCTTGCACTGCTAGCGGGGCTACCCAGCGTGGTTCCAGGCTGCACAGGGTGAGTGTTGCCTTTCTGAGCTGCCCGGATGATGGGAATGAGCTGATGCACTGCGGAGTGCCAGAGCAAGCAACAGACCCAGACGTGACCTGGATCTCGTTGCCAGTCTTTTGGGTGGCATTCTGTTGGGTTTAACTCTTGTTTAGGGCAACATTTTCCGTTTTGCTCCCACCGAGGAGAGGATTTCCTTGGGAGTAACAGGCTGAAATAAACAGAACTTGGGAATTTGCTTATTCTTAGAGTGAGCAAGGGACTGGTTGTGCTTTAGGCACACACAAAAGAAGATGCAACTCAATAGTTTTAGACCAATTTTTAAACATTACTTTGCCTTACCTGTACACGTTGAAATGCTACCGAACTCAGATTTTGTTTTGCTTGCAAATGCGGGAAATGGTGCAGGTGTTTTGTTAAAGAAAATACTCACTTGTCCCCAGCAGTTTATCGAAGGTGCTTCCCCCCCATTTCCTCTCCAGCTCCAAGAACAAGAGCTGACAGGTAAGACTCCGAGCCCTGGAAGGACTGCATGCCCTGCAGCTGTCCCTGCGACCGAAAGAGCTGAGAACTCACAAGGAGCACCAGCACCTTCTCCTGCACTCCTTTTTGTTTTAATTGTAGCCTGGCCTGTGGCCCTGGTGACACTCAGGAGGTGACCCTGTGGCTGTCCTCGATGTCTGTGGTCCCTGCCATGAGTGTCATCCCCTCTGCAGGGCTTGCTCTGCCAGGCTGCAGATGTGCCCCCTTTGCACGCTTGCAGACACACTCTGGTTTGACCCTGGTTGAACAGGAGTGGCCACAGGCTGGAGGCATCGGCGCCTTCCCCAGGCCCTGCTTCCTCCATGCCTCCAGCAAGAGCAGCCCCATGTTCTGCCAGGGGCATGAGGAGTGTCCAGCAGCTCTTTCTTCTCTGCTCCAGGTGGGAGAAGTCTCTGCTGTGGGCACCTACAGCACATGCAGGGAGTGACAGCTCATGGCTGCATCCATCATCCTTCGGTTACTCATCTATAACTCGTGCCAGCTCCGGAGAGGCCTGAGGGATGTTGAGGAACAGTGAGTGCCGGTAGCTGGGTGTGCAAGCTGCACATCATGCCTTTGGCAGGGATAAGTTGCTTGCAGGCAACGAGCCATGAATGGGCACCGACCCTCTGCCTGCACAGGGACATAGGCGGGGGGTGGACGGTCACCTGGAGACTGCACAGGGCCTGATGAACAGCAAGACCTGAGACCAAATATCATCATTGGACCAAGAGATGCGTGCAAGGCATGTGAAGAGCAGGTGCATAGACTGAGAGGGTATAGAAGCTCAGGGATCTCTTTGTTGGGGGTCCCTCCCCAGAGGCACCTGCTCAAGCTGTTGCTGTACCACAACTAAAATACTTAAAGGAACCAGATTTTTGAGATCCTGCTATGGGAAAGCCAGGGTCGGGATGGTGACTGTGTGAGTGGTGTGTGTATGGAGTCAAGTGTCAGCTCACTGGAGCTGCCCACTGTGAAGGGGTTTTGGTCCCAGCAGTTAACATTTGGGGTGATGTGAGTGAGACTCCCAGAGTGGCTCCCAAATGGACAGGGAGGTTTCCTTAACAGTGAGACAGGCATACTACCATGTCACTCTCCTCTGCTGTTTTTCCATGGGCACAGGACAGCCTGTGAACCATGGCAAAAGGACCTCTTGGAAATCTGTTGTGAAATCCCATAATCACTGATTTTAAAACATCCAGCAGAAGCTACAGTCATTTAATAGGCTGTCTCTGCTCATCTGGTCCTGCCATTTGTAGACAGCACAGACACTCTGTGTGAATTATGGACTAGATACCAAGCCAAACAATGAGCTCTCATCTGGAGCATTACAGTTCTGCTTCTTGCTTTTATCAGTTTGCTCAACTGGGCAAGGGAGCCTAGTGCGGAAACTGATTTTCTTTGAAAAAAACCTAGCAATCTACTTAATGCTGAAACAATGCCTTCTGACTAGCTGTCAGGGCCTTCAGCTGGTTTGAGTGTAGCTTATTCCAGACAATGATGCTTTATGTGTCATGGTGCATGTCCTCAGCTTCACCTTTCCATTGTGCACCTTATCTGAAACCCTGCTCCTGGGACTTGCAATGATTCATTTGGAATTAAAAATGAAACAAATCACCTTAGATTTCATTTATGTGTGAAGCTGAGAACTGTACTGGGTAAAGAAACAACTTTTGGTTTGTTGCATATCATGGGGACATGCTGCAGAAGTGTCCCAAAGCCCACCATGGTGTGTGTGTAGAGCATGCAGAGTGTGTAAATAGAAGCTTGCAAGACAACATGTTTTAAGGTGAAATTGCTGCAGGATGAGACAAACCCCAGAAGCTTGAAGGGACAAGGTCAGTCTGAGTTTGGGGGATTGTTAGTAGTCACTGGAAAGGCAAAAGAAGGTCACAGATAGAAAGAAAATGTGATCATATGGAAACAGGCAGGTGAAGCGAGCCCAGCTGCATCCTCTCCAAGCCCAGAGCAGCATGTTGGGCAGACAGGCTCAGTCCATGGCACAGGGAGCCTGCACCAGCTCCTGGGAAACCCAGTGCTGCTGGGGGTCAGGGTGCTGTAATGAACTGCAGAGGGCTGTGGTGTGACAGGGTGTGACAGTGGCACCATATCCCCTCTCTCCTCTCCCTGCTAGCCATGTCACATCCAGAGCGGCCTCCTGCCCTGTCCTGGCAGGTACACAGCTCTGGCTGGTGGGTGTGCAGGATGCCAGTGCCTGGGCAGCCAGGCACACTGCTTGGCTGCAGCTGCAGTGCCGGCCCTGGCATGGCATGCAGGCTGTCTGCATTCCTGCACTGGGAGCTTGCGGCCACCATCTCATCCCGCGTGCTTTAGTCCTGCATGAGTGCATGGCAGGGCACTTGGCACGTGAGACAGGCTGCTCTCCTCTAAAACTTCTCTAATTCCAGTGTCCCCCAGGGTTTTGCACGGGGGCAGGACTCATCCTGCTGAAGCTGCATCCAACATAACCAGTCTGCTGGTTTAATAGGGTTGATGTCAAAGAAACTCCCTGCTCTGAGCTGGAGGGGTTACCCCGTAGCTGCCAGTGTTTGCTTGGGCCAGGAGCAGCTTTGTGTGCTGCGCAGAGCTGGTGCCTGGAGCCGCAGCCCTACATGCCTGCAGCCAGAGTGGCACCAGAAGGTCGTCCAGAGCACCAAGGTCTGGAGCAAGATCTACGTGTGAGCCATGGGCTGCAAGACCCCTGTGGGCTTTATGTGCCTGCCATTTCATTGTCAGGCTGGGGGTGACTCGTCCTGCCTTGCCAGCTTTGAGGTTTGAGATGGCTGAACCCCACAGAAATGCCCAAGCAGGTGGCATCCTCAAAGGCCTTAGGCTCCAGGGACAGCAGCTGCACCCCAGCCATGCAGGCAGAGCAGCAGTGGCCCATGGAGTGGGTGGGTGCATGCCCTGAGTGCAGTGGGGCTGGGGCTGTGGGCTGCCTGCTGCCGCTGGAGAGGAGCTCCAGCCCTTCAGCAGCACCAGCGATGGGAGAGCCCCTGCTCCAGGGAGATTGCAAAATGGATTTGGCAGAAGCAGAGACACAGCATGCTAAATGTGCTAAGCTAAACCAGCTTTGCTTTGAGGATTGGTTGGTTTTTTTTCACAAGCCACCAAACGAACACTACTTTTGGGCCTGAGCAGAAGCTGGGAATCCCTCTTCTGTTTCTGCCTTTCCCCCACCTGGGGCAGCCCAGCCATTCTCCCTTGTCCAGCCCCTTGCAGGATCCCACATGGCCCCCACAGCCGCTGGAGCAGCACCGCAGAAAAATGAATTGTGGTTCCATGGAACTCGGCTCGATGGTCCCAAGGGATGAAGGGCTGGGACTGCCAGGGGAGCAGCAGCTGAGCCAGTGGCCCCAGCCTGGCACTCTGGAGCCTGAGTGGCTCTCTCTGTGAGGCTTCCCATGCAGTACAGACTTCCTAAAGCCATCTGGAAGATGTTTTAAAAGCAAACATTGCAAAGCATTGCCTGGCCTTCCTCTAGCTAGCAGGGGGGGGGGGGGGGAAAGAATACCCGAAAGCTATTCTGGTCTCGCATGCGTCTCAAGTGGAAAATTTCAGCTGAACTGATTTTGGCTGGCGGGGTTATGGGAGGTGAGGCCCAGCTGCCGCTGGCTCTGCAGCACGGACGGACGGACGGACGGACGGACGGACGGCTCCCCGTGCCTGCCACGCGGGCAGGGCTGGGTCTGGCAGCGGCTCCGCTGGGGAGAAAGGAAACCTGAGCCCAGGGGAGCGCAGGGTTTGGGACGCAGCTTCAAGCGGCGTGGCCGCTGCCGCCGCTGTTGCACCTCCCTGCCAGGGAAGGACCCGCCCCCCCCTCCCCAGGGACTGAGGGCTGCCTTTCCACCTTGTCCCCGTCTGCCGGCCGCAGTCACTCCTCTCGGTGCAGCCCGTGGAGGGGGTGTAGCGGCACGGACGCTGGGTGCGGTGGTGGCGGGGCCAATCCCTGTCCTGCAGGAATAAAATGGGGCATGTCACCAGCCCTGCTGACGGCACAGGCCTTGAGCCCGGCCTTGAAACCGAGCCAGGGGAGCTCGCCTCGGACCAGGGTCTGCGGCGTGGAGCCCGCGGGTGCGAGCGCCTCGGGGTGAAGCACAGCCGGAGAATGAGGTGTACGCTCCTCATCCTTCCCCTCAGCGCTGACATCCCACGCCCATGCACTTTGGGACCTAGAGAGGGCTGGGAACTTGCTGTTCAGGTGTTTGTTTTTGGAAAATAGTAGCAATTTGTTGAAACTGAAAGTTCTAATGGGAATGTTCGTATGTGTGCGGGAGACTGAGTTCCCTGGTCTTGTGTCCTGGAGCGTCTCCCACCTTTCCCGTCTAGCTGGTACTAGCACAGGTAGGTCAGTCCCCATCCTCATACGGAACAGGAAGGTTCCGGATCCTCAGACAGCTCAAAAGAAACGGGTTTTCCAGCCAGCCCTACCCACAGCACCTGCCAGCACAGCTCCAGCCGTGCAGGCCAGCAGCGCTCAGCCAGGGCGGTGGTGCCGCTCAAACTGGAAAGGGGGTTTGTGATCCGGTGTCACAGGATCACCGGGTAGTTCTGTGGGGAAGAGGGCCCTGGAGGTCTTAGGCTCAGCTCTGGGCAGGTTCAGCCATTAGGTCAGACCAGGCTGCCCAGGGCTTCGTCCCGTCGGGGCTGGGAAAGCCTGCGGGAAAGGATCCCGACAGCCTGTCTGGGCCGCCCTTGGCACTCACTGCCTAACGCATCCAGGCGGCTTCCCCCGTCTGCAGTTCCAGGGGCATTTAAGGAGCGCGTTAGACCGTGACGCGGCGGCTCGGAGCGTGTCGCGGGCGGCCGTGACTGCGCGGCGCGCCCAGCCCGGCGCCGCCGGGACACGGCCCGGGCTGGAGCGGGGTGCGGGGCAGGGCTTTCCCTCCGCCCCCGCCGCGGCGGCTCCGGGCGGGCGCTGGAGCTCCCTGCTGGCCGCAGCTCCCGGGGACCGGCCCCGCTGCCACAGCTCCGGCGGCCGCCTCAGAAGACGAGAGGGGTCGGGGCGGCTTCGCCCCCGTGCCCCAAGGCCGCCGCTCCAGGCGCTGCTTCCGAACAGCGATACTCGCAGTGGGAGGCCCTGGATAGTGCTGCTGTTCCAAAGGGGCGGTACTGGGAATGGCTACTGTGGAGCCCATAACATCCTTTGGCCATCGCTGGCTGCAGCAAGCGACTAACAAGTGAGCTGTAGTGCACAGCTCCTCTGTTTCATCGCCTTCAATAACAGGGAGCTCCACTGGGAAAATGTAATAAACGTGTAACACAAATAGCTGAGTGGTTTGCTTAAGGGTATAAAGAAGGGTCACACTTGAGAGACTGGGTAGTTGAGCAAAATATACAATCAGGATCTAAAAGCAGATTCTCGGGCCTGAAGTATTCTCTCCCCTATCTGACTGATACAAAGGAGTTGCCCTGTACTGACATGGCACAGTAGGACAGGTGTTGTTACATGATGCACATTTGACAGATTAGGGTCTGCACTACCGCCCTGATTCAAGCATTTCAAGAGAACATTAAAATAAAGCATTATATTCAACAGAAATTATGGGAAGCAGCCGGTTGAAGACAGGGGGGAGCAGCCCTGCTGCCACATCCCAACTCAGGCTGACAAACACAATTAGCTTTGTCCTGTGAGCCAAGAGGGTAATCCTGTTGGTCAATGCCCCTAATTTATCTCAAAGACCACGCAGTTGCAAAAAGATGAAAATATGAAGTGAAAAAAGCTTGCAAATAAAGTGAATAAAGCTTGTTACTCCAACATAAGGACTGTAAGAGGAAGGGTCCCCCCACCCTTCTCACCTCTGTGGAAAGGACCAGCTCTTAGGGAAGAGCTCTGGAGTCCTGGGTTAAAGAAACCTTCACCTGCCTTCCCTTGGCAGGTCTTCTGCCAGTGCCACAGACTCCCACCCCCCTCAGCTGTGGATCCAGCAGAGCATGCTTTTCCTTAAACCTCAGGGCACGTACTTGAGGCACCTGACTCCCAGGCAGTAAAGCAATAACTAGCAGTAAACTGGTGTAGTGAATTACATACTACTACTTACTTGAAATTTTAATAAAGGGATGAAATAAGAGCTCAGAGAAAAAGCAAGCCTGGAGTCAGTGCAGTACTTCCAGCAAAAGGAAAACTTAGGTAATATCTGACACCTTCTGAAAGTACATGTGGCAGTCACAGAAATAATTTTCTCCTTCACTTATGATCAGGCCAGTTAAACCATCTTTGGTACATACCCTGTTCCCTGTAGCAGTCGGCTGGCACTACCAGCACCCACCGAGCCCCTCCTTTGGGCAGCCACTGCTGCTGGCGCCTTGCTGGCATCCAGGCTGCTGCTTAGGGCTACATTTGCTTTCCAGCTGCTGTCCAAGGCCTTCGCAAAGCCCTGAGAGCATTCTCCCTCCTCTCCTCACAGAAGAGGAGACTCACAAGGTACAGTCCTGGGTCAGCAACATCAGTCTGGACCAGAACAAGGGCAGTTGCTTGGCTCTCAGGGATTAGGAGAGCCAAATTTTTCTATCCAAAGTTTTTGGGGGGGTGGTTTTTTTGGCTGGGTCTTTTTTTTTGTTTTAGTTTGTTTTTAGGTGTTTTGGGCTTTTTTAAATTAAAAAAAACCCCAAGGATTCAAACCTGAAACATTAACAGACAACTCCACACCCCCCCCACCCCCAGAAAAAAAGCAGAAACAAGAGTACATAGGAAGCAGCAAAATATCCAGTGGTGGATCCAGGGCACCCGCTTTTATTCTGATCCAATGTAAGCCAGTTGTGCAGCTGCTTGGGCACACAATGAAAAGTTGGAACCATTTTCTTCTGTTCCTAAGGAGTAACAGGCAACACCAGTACCACAGCCTTGTCTGGGCCCACAGCCCTGGATCTTCCTTAGGAAATGGAGCACAGGCTGCAGGGCTGCATCAGGGAAGCATTCAGGCCAAAGCAGGTGGGGCTGTTTGCCATGCACGACCATCAACACATCACACAGTGAAGCTGCAGGTCTGTGTCACACACCCCTGCTCCTGCCACAGCCTCAGCAAGCAAGAGAGGCTGCAATTGTCTAGTGAGCACAACAGGGCTACATTACTTCCAAGTACTATAAAGAAATCATCCAGCTTTTTTATATTTTGTAAAAATTCTGAACTGCAGTTACAATATAAACAGTAGCACATAGCAAATCAAACTGAAATACATACTGAATTCAGACTCCAGGTTGGCTTCAATAACAGACTCTCTTTAAGTACAGCAAGTATTTCTGCTCTGACCACTGCTGCATTTATAGAGAAATAGTTTTCTACTTATCTGTAAGTTAACATAAAACAACTCTCAAAGACTGTATGACAGAATCCTGTTGGATTATCTAACCTTAGGCAACTGTACTTGCATTTAGTCAAAAACCACACAGCAGTCTGTCTTGTCTAGAAAGACCTCAACAGGTAAACTGAAGCACTTGAGATAGGTCACAGCTAGTAACTTCAGGTTAAAAAAAAAAACCAAAAACCAGAAAACCAAAACCAAACCACAGGTTTCCCCCTATCATTTACTCCCTTTTCACTTCCACATTTAATTACAGTAATAAGTATTTCTTAGACTGCATCTCCAAAGCATAAGCCATTTTGCATCTCCTAACTGGCCTGTAAAACTGTTCTGACAAATACAAACTGAGAATTTACTTTCAAGTAGAAGTTCATTAAGTTCCATAAAATCTTTGCTTTACAGAGCCAGAAAATAAAATTTCCTACCAGCTGGCCATATAAAATACACTTGCAGCCAAAGGGTAGAAATTTTACCTCCAACTAAAGGGTTTAAAAACTCCCTTTTGACTGTAGGATCCAGACTTCAGTGTATCATCTCAAGACCCTAACACCCTCTTCTCCTCCTTCCCACAGTTTTCAAGTAGGGAAAGTTAAAGTGAGAAAGCAAGCAAAGGACCTTGAAGAAATCAAGAGGCTGTAGTAACACAATAAATTCTCTGACCAGTTCTGGCAGTTCATTAGTCAATGTACATGTACTTTTAGCAATCTGATTTACCTTTAACATTATGGATACAGTTAAATGAAGTCCAGTGCAAGAGAGCATTTGAGGTTTCTGAAGTCTTGTGCAGCCCTACCCTAGAGTCAGCACTATACAGAACTAGCTGAAGTTGAAAGACTTTTCAAATAAACACTATTAAAAAAAAAGAGCCAAAGGTTCTGTGACAACGTGCAGAATTGGACTAACCCATGCTGCCTCAGGGCACTGCATGCACACGAGCTGAGACAACCTCTCCGTGCACACCCATGCTGAGTGCAGGTTAGCTGGTTGGTGTGAAGAACTGAATCTAAGGTCATGCTCTAAAAACACACCACAAATTGCCTTTTAGCCTTCCAGGAACTTACATGACTTCCACTTCATACAGATTGATTAATCTGAAAATTTTTACTGTTTAACACAAAGCTGAACCAATGGGCTAGAGAAAAGAAGGCTTCTCAAATCAATCATGTATACACCTATTTTATAGCTACCTGCCTAGTTCCTCCCAAAGTTAGCCTGAAAAACAGTAAAATCTACACAAAGTTTTATTGCAATCATACAAGGGATACATCAAGGGTCAAATACAACAAATACTATGATGCAATTTTACATTTATTAAACTACAGTTCAAAGCACAAATTTACACATTCTAAATACACTAAAACATCTAATGAAGTCACACTGGTCTCCCACTGACATTTGATATATCTGGGCGAAAGACAATAACTTTACAAGACTTTTCTAACAGAAATCCTTAGTATAAAAACTGTACTTGTATGTAAACTGTTGAAGAACCCAAGTGATGGGTTTCCATCTCCACTAAGTCATCCATTTTGTTGCATATTTAACGCTCAGGGGTTGAATGAACTTGATTTTAAATTTGGACACCATTATCTAACCCTCCCACCCCCCACTGAATTGTAGCTGTAGCTTGTTTTGCCTGGTCCCCATTACTATTACTATTTTTTCAAGTTTTGAAGAGAATGAATTGAATTCAAGATTGTTCCATTTCTTCCACATTGGAATGTTGACCAGACAAACTACAGACTTGCAACTGCAGGTCTAAATGAAGCGTTAATGCCTGTTTAAGCTGCAGTGGAAAAGCGGTCTTCTGGGCTCAGCTGAATGCACGAAGGCACAAAGAAGAAGTTCTTCATCAATGTGTCTGAAGCAATTCCAGCATCTTGCATCTCATCCCTGCAGCAGCAAAGGTCAAGAGATGTAAAAACATGTTTTCAGGTTCAATTTCCCTTCAGAAACCAGCCTCAACACAGCATTTGAAGCCAAGTGCCCCCCGCGTGGCTTGGCCCCAGGCTCGGCAGAGGGGAGCCCAGCTGTGCCAGTGCCTGGCACACAGAAATGCTGCCACTCTCCAGGGACGGAAGCGCAAGGCCCTGCCTACCTCAGCACAGGAATGGGTTACCAAACTCTCCATCACCACAAGAGCATTACTGCCCTTCCTGCCTATGATGGTGCCAACACTGTACACAAGCTGCGGTTACTTGGATTAGGAAAGCTCAAAGGTTGATATTGAACAGCCTTTGTTAAGCCAGTAAGAGACTTTACAACTGCCACTGAACTCACATGTGAGATTAGTCAGGTATTTTGCTTTCCTTTGTCATCCCTAAAGCAAAGAAGGCATTTTATTAGAGATCCCTGTTTAGTCTCAGCAGTCAGACAGAGACCAAAAAATAAAAATCCACAAACGAAAAAGGCACATTCTTGCACTCAGTATTCTCCTATATTTGCCACTGAATGTAATTTGTAAGTGTACACTCCTGAAGGAAGCAGAAGTAACCTTGCCATTATCAAGATAGTTTTCTTACCAGTCACTGAAAGACATCATGTAGTAGATCAGTGGCCTCTGATAGTTGTTAAAGGTAGACTGTTCACCTAAGGTACCAGAACCCATATTGTCAAAGATGAGCCAATCTCCAACGCTCAACTCGGGAAGAAGACAGTTTTCCACAATTTGATCAAGCTCGTCACAGGATGGACCCCAAAGGCTGCTTGCAAACAGAGGCTCATCTTCCTTGTATTTCTATATGGAAATGATTGAGGCAATTCAGGCTTCAGTTTATTGAATAAGAAAATTTTCAAATATATAGAATGTTAATTCAATAAAGAATAAGCAATTATATATGTATGAAGTGTTAAATATATATTCAACAGACAAAGATAGTAAGGACTACCTCTGAAGAATATAGAAGGACTCACCTTGTGAACCTCTGGGATAGTATTGAGTTTCTCAGACAATTTACTTGCAAAAGAACCATAAACACCATCATTTATGTAATATGTAAATACTGGTTCATCATCATTCCTGGTTTGCTCCACTGGAAGTAAAAAAAGAAGTTGCCTTGCATGCATGTTTTGTCATAAGTAGTCCTTTTGCAATCTAACTTAAATCAGCTGCTTTCTCCTGACAAGGGGGTTCCATATATACTGGAATGGGAGAATTACAAGCAGAATAATCTGTATGAGACCAGATTATAAATTCAGTTATAACATTAAGTGTGAGGCTTAATAAAATTAATACTTTCAGTAATAACCACTGCTAAGAATATAAATCCAGAGAAGCAGAGAAGTAAGCTTGCTCTGTTGACGTGATTTATGTTCTAATACAGAACCTTCTACCAGCCTTCTGTGAAGCACCCAATATAGGTTTAACCTAGCAAGAATACAAGAAGTGCTACATAAAAGTAACAGTGAGATACACAGAGAACATATGGTCAGAATCCAAAAGGCATATTACACTGCATTAGGGAATGCATTAAATATATAAACTAGTCTATCCCAACTAATAGTGGGCAGTTACCTGTACCAATTCGTAACACAGAAAACAAATCCAACCCTTACCTCCAGAAGGAAGAAGTTTATCATACTCAACAGTCTTCTTTGCAATAATGTTCACTGCCAGTGTAAATGCAGATGAAACATAGTAACATCCAGGCTCTGCAATCACACTAACACCAGACTCCTTTGGAAAGTAGACATCCAGCAATGGCCTGATGACATGATTAACCTAGGAAATTGAAGTCAGAGGTAAGACCAATTAACTCAGCTTACAGATGTGTCAGATACACACACAGGTCTAGTCAGCACACCAAATAATTACTCTGGTCCTCTGTTCTCTGAGAAGGGCCTTTACCAGAGGTCCACAATTTATAAAAAAAATGTAAGAAAACTGGTCATTCTGCTAAACACTGAAGATTGAGTACCATGAGTCTGAGCACTACACAGTCTCTCTTCACAACCACAGTTCAAGATGTAGTACACTCAAGACTGCACGAGTAATTTCAATGTCCATGCAGCAGTACAAATAATGTAAAATTATGTATGAACCCACAAGAACAGGCAAAGGGCCTTTTTTTGATCAGTTCTGAATAGTATCATATTAGAAACAGAATTCTTTAATACTAATGTTCACATCTTAAGATACATTTGAAGATTAACAGATATTTTGGACAAGTAATAGAACCATTAGAATTGAGAGAAAAGCCCTGATTACTGTTAGTAACTCCTCCCTGCATCACTTTCACTGTCCTGAATTCACAGAGTCTATGTTTTAAGACAACATAACAGTGTAAACTGGTTATCCTGTTTTATGTGCCACTTCATACTAAAGATGGCATTTAGGCCAAATCAGAGTCTAGCCAAATCAAGACCTTTAGCTTTCAGTTCTAAAGCAAAATATCAGAAGTTTTCATCCAGTAGCAACAGGGTTTATGATCCAAAGCATGCTAAGCTACCCTGGCCCAAATCATGCAAGAGTCACCAACTGGACAATAACAGTAAAAAACCCCTTAAATTACTACTGATAGGGTTGCTTCAGATAGTAATTTAATCTGTAACAAACTCAAGTCAGCATTCACCCAGTATGAACATGATTAAAAAGAAGTAATGATCCCCTCCAAGAACTGATTACACTATCCATGATCAAGAATACAAGCCCAGCTATTGGGATCTTGAGTTACAGTCTAACACTGAACTTAGGTTTCAGCTATCAATTCAAGCTGCAGTTTGAAGGTTAAACACTTCAGCTTCTTCAAAATTAAGAGTTTCAACTTCCAACATATTGCATACCTCTTCCAGCTGAAGTTCTGAACCTGTGAAGCCCCCACCAATATCCAACATGTTCATCTTAAAGCCAAATTCTTCCTAAAACGCATAGGCAGAAGGTAAGTACATGAACAACTGTAAATGCAAAAATATTTTTGTTGCTCCTTACTGTGGTTGTTTTCTGTGTATTTAAACTTTTGAAAATATTTAGCTGAGTACATCCAGTGAGGGAGTAAGGGCATAGTACAGCCCCATTAAATCTAGTAGCAAAGCACTGGGATGTCAATAGAGGCTGGTTACACAATTCTCTGCAAGTCCCACAGCAATATCAACTCCCATCTTGTGGCTTTTGTTATATTCAGACAGTATTTGCTGAATAGGTGGTGCATTCTGACAAAAGACAGTTTTAGAAATTCACAAATCATGTGACTAGACCACTACAATGAATTTGCACAAAGATCAGCAAGATCCTCAATTTTATTGCCCCCATGTGTTACCAGCCACAGCTAAGGCACTAACTGCAGTAATAAGAGTAAAGAGACTTGCAGTCTTCTATTTAGTTTACAAACTTCTCATGCCACAATAGATGCCAGCATACAATTGTTCAATTTCAATGTAACCTAAAAGCATCAGTTGTGTATTTGCAGGACTGAGATCTGAGTATCAAAAAGCCCTGACCAAAAGTGGGAACTTTAAACAGCATTCAAGGCCCATCAGTGGGACAGTATTCATTACCATAATTAGGACAAAGTTAGTTTTACCTCTACCACACATCACAAAGGAGTATTTAGTCCCTTACTAAAAGTTCTATCCCCAATGACTTATTTTGGAAAGAATGTAGTTGTTTATTAGTATCATTAGACTAGAATGGAGTCTCTACCGTAGCAATTGCATGTGTGTATAGATCTACTTACAGCCATGTCAAACACACACCGAGCATCAGATATAGCATGAATGTACGTTTGCAGATCCTTGCAAGAGCCTGAAACATGAAATCTGAAAGAAATAAAACACAGTTAATACACTGAACCATGCAACTTTCAGACCAAGCAAATAGTTTCACCATATAAAACAGCAACATGAGCAATTCATTCCCAAGTGTCTCAAAACAAGCTTAAATGGTAATACAGCAACTGTGCAAAGAATAAGCTCAGACCACCACTGCCTTCTATTTCATTGGATTTGTACTTGAGGATTGTCTTCCTCTTAACCCCAAGAATGTCCCACAATATTCTCAACTTTGAGAAATAACAGATTTACTGAATTTTTCAGTCTTCACTAACAAAGTGGCTAAAAGTTGTTCTTCAGTAGGTGCCAAAGCTGCAGAGAAGTACTGATGCCTCCCACAAGCTCCTGAATCCTCTCTTGTTTCTTGTTCAAAAGATTTAAGTACTGCCATATGCAGTTAGTCACTGAGGTGCTAAAACAAGTGCCAGCATTCCCATGGGCTTCCTCAAGGGGAATATGGTCTACTGGTTCTAGACAGACCATACAGACACCTGAGCCACAATGTTCTCTACTCCAAGTCTACTCCTCTAAGGAATGCCATTTTGAGGCAAAGGTCACTTTTCAAACTTACTTGCATGAATCCACATATGGATTTTAAAATTATTTAAATAAAATAATGCACAAGAGCCATGTGACTTTAATAAAAGTTGGTTAAGACATTATATGAAGAGACATGTTTTTTCAGAAGTACCTAATTTTTTAAGACATTTGTAGTTTATGCTTTAACATTCATTTCAAACAGATATACATCAAAACATTTGTGGTTTAAATCATCAAAATGTGGCTTTAATTTTTTTTATTGTCTTGATGACCCATTTATTTGTTTGGTTGCTTTCCTAAAACAGTCATGAGCATATGATAGATTTGTAGCTGAAGGTAGGCAGAGCAGACTTGTGCATGTATTTTTCTCCCATATAGTAAAATATCTGTCAAACTTCCAATTAAAATACCACAGATCATTTATAAGAACTTGGAACTCTATTCTGTGAATGCAGGATTCATTCCTGCCACCTGCAAGTCAAAAACTTATCTGAGTATTTTGTCTTGAAATGATCAAAGAGTGACATACAACCTTAACTCTTACAAAATCTGACCCCATGTTCATCTTGTTCAAACTACCCAACCTATTCCATGCTACACTAGCACTTCTGTTACACTGTTTATTGCTGGGAAAAATACAAATCAAGTTACCACAGAAGTTCAAGAGTACAGTTAGAGAATAGGAGAGGCTTCCAAACTTAGTTTTCATGCTGACAGAAGGATATCTGACACTTCATTTCATACTGCTTTGATGTCTGTAATAGTTACTTTGTTTCATACTAGTTTTTGCTTGCAAGCAAAAGCTCATGATTCTAAAGTGATGTGATATTGTTTGTCTGGGGCTTTTGTTGATTTTTTTAAACCCTGTAAAATAGTGTCACAGGAGAAAAATTCTTTTCTATTTTACATCTTAAGTACATCATACAAATATGTGCTCAGCCAGCAGAGGACAATGAAGCTACTCACTTGACACCAACTATTTGGACTCCCAGCTCCTTAGCATATTCCATGAGGTGTCTACAGTTCTTCAGGGTGGTGCCAAACTTCATATTCACCTCCTCACCAGCAGTAATGTCTTCTGTGGCAATGTGCAGTAAGAGCCTAAGAGAAGGGGAAGATGATTGGGGCAGTTGGTTTACATCATCAGCACATGTGAAGCCTGAAGACTTTCAGAAGTGTGTTGATTATGTTGTCAGTACTCCAGCTCCATCGATGGATGAATCAAGGCAACCTAATAATAACAATCCTGTACAGAGAAAAAACTAGCAATTAGGGGCTAAAACATGGAGCCAACAAGGACAAGGGATTTGAAATGCAGCAACTAAGACTCTTGTAGCAGCAAGAGTCTGTTGAGCGCTGTAATAAAAAGCAATGTTACCTTCTAATAAAGCATAGTTCCTCATAAACTAGTAAGACTAATATGATTTTTCCCATCTCTGTCCTCCTCCCTAGCTAAGAGGTTCCCCTTCAGTCAGACACATATCAGTCTTAGTTAAACTCAGCATCTGGAGAACACCAGGCTGACACACCGAAAGCACACTCTGGCCATATCCTACCACCTCCCCTTCTGGCTAAGCACATGGACTGAGGGTGAGGGGGTAGGATGGTCAGTCCATTCCCTGCCCCTTCTTCCAGGACACTGCAGAGCAGAGAGGCAGCAAGTACCATCTCTTACATTCTTATGTCATGGGACATCTTTTGCTCTCTGGTTAAAGCCTCATTTTGGGTTGATCTGGCAAACTGCAGTGCCAATGCTGACCTTTTTCTGTGTTAAAGTAACACTTGAGGGGCAAAGGCATGGTCACATCCAAACCTCTAGAAACATACCCCAAAACCTCACAAAATCAAACTGCTGTCCACTGAGAAAGTCACACCCTCACACCCAAGAGATAAATTAATTAGTCATGCAGTAAACTTAACAGAGGTGGTGTCATGACATACATGCAGACTGGACAGAGCACATTGCAGTTAACCACGGTGAGGAGTATAAATGAGTGGAAGAAACTCTGCACCCAGAGTGAAATAGCTCTTTACAAGACAGGCAACAAACAGAACTCAGCCTAGCCACTACTAGCCTAACACCTACCGTGACTTGTTACAAGTTCTTTCCAAATGTTTCATGTGTTTAAAATGCATCATTTTATAAAGAGCAAAAAGTCTTAAGTCCTCACACAGGCTGCCCTGCGATCCTTGTTAATTTTAATTTATACCATTTCATCTTGAGAAACTGACTGGCATCTCATTTTCTGCTTCTCCACTAGGACAGAAAATTCTGTTCAAAAAATCTGTAATAAGACAATATTTTGCAAAGCATTTGGAAAAATGTGCTAGCTATAGCAAAAAATTATTACAAGTCAAACTCTTTAAAATGTGATGGTAAAATTCAAATTCATACTACAATTTTTAACCTTATGTTAAGATTAGTCAAAACCCCTCCTTAAAGACATCCAATGTTAAATTTATTGATGAATTGTTATAGCAGCATTTTAAGTGAATCAAGCTATTTTTCTAGCAAAACCCACTAAGTCTGACTTCTAGAAATCTAGCAGGATTCTTCCTCCTGGGTTTCAGCAGGGCTAGAGGGTGATGTGTGCATTTAGGATTTGGTTTTACTTTTTATCGTTAAGGGGGTGTTGATACTTTTAACAACCCTGCCTCCACTGACATTCTTAGGACACCAAGAAGCTCAGCAGTTAAACTTTGCCTGGAAAAAATCTAAAGATGTAGTAAAGAAAAGCAATACCTAAGCACTCCTTCCTGACATTTCTCATCTTAAAAAAAAAATTGCAATCATTTGAGTTGGCAAGTCTTCCAAAGGCAGAAACATCAGTTATGAAAGAAGACACCCTCCATTACCAAGTTAATGTGAAGTTGCACAAATTTTCAGAAAATGAGAAGAACCACTTCCTAAATATGACTTCCTCAGCCAAAACACACTGGCTTCATCTACACAACTCAGCTCTAACAATCGCACATAGGAAAAACAAGGCTATATAGTGGCTTTGAATTTTGGAAACTATGCCAAGGAAGAGAAAGGAAAAAAAATGTGTCATTTGAGCATCGACATTAAAATGACCTGGATAAGATAATTCTAATAAAATTAAGGGAAAAAATTCTATCCAATAAGAGAGATCATATTTCTAAAAAATTTAGACATCAAATTGCAGTTCTTTTGTAGAAATTGAGTTTCTTGCCCTTGGTAAACAGGAACTTTTGCAAATATTAGACAATGGGATCGTCGAAAAGAAGTAGAGTTTACATTGTTTTTCTCTAGCTCATGATACTCCTTCATACTGCCTCCCTAATTTACAATTTCTCTGGCTCAAGAAAAATCTGCATCCTCTCTTTCTTTGGATGTTATCAGACAAGACCTTCTAAAAAAAGTTGTTAGAATCATGGAAATAAATCAACAAAAGCTAACAAAACTCTTTTACCAGTTATTCACTGGTGGATCTACACTAATGATGTAACAGTCAGCTTTAGTACTGCCAAGGCTTTCAAATACACTAAGTATACCACAGCCAGCAGTTTCAGAAAAATTTATCCTGCATAACATTTTTGCACAGGAATTTCTCTCCAGTACACAAAGCACAGACAGACTTCCATGAGGATGAAGTGTAATCACCAGCAACAGCAATATTAAATCTTGTAGTGTTGAACAAACAAAAAAACTCCCTCAAATAAATACCACCACCATCCCCCCAAAAAAACCCAAACCAAAAAAAGGCCACAGTTTTGGGAGAAGACACAATAGTTTCATAATGACTGTTTAGAACAAAGGACTTTGTAAAGGATGTCAGGAATTCAGTTCCTCCAATGACATTTATGGAAAGCTATACCTTTAATCACTGCAAAGCACTGTAACATTCACTTAGGCTCTGACTCCATATTTCATAAAGGCATAGCCCACAGCTAAAGCATCCACATGTGAGGGATGTGATGTTAAATGACATGAGTGCCTATCATCCCAAGAGACCATTATACACTGGCAGCAATAAAATTGTCATATTTAACAACCAGATTATCAGCTTTGATCACTTTTCTACAGAAAGCAGCTGAGCTAATACCAAAGTGACTGAAAATAGAACTGGAATCAAATTTCTCATTGTTCTAATCATGTGGAAATACCTGTAGGTGTATTTAATAGACCTGCAGAGTGTGCCCAAATCCCAGATGGGACCCGATGCACACAGTCATTCTTTGGGTAGCTCAGCCCTGACTTCAGCCAGAGCCAGTAATACCCAAACAGAACTCCCTGAAAGATAACACTGAAGCCACAACAGAGCAGGAGGAAGATGTATTTGCAGATGATGAAATGCCAGACTTCTGAACTTTAATCACTGAAACCTTTACATCAAGATTGCCCTAAAAAAATCACTTTTTCCCAAGATTTCTCCCAAACCAAGGGCCCTACTATCTATCGTATTAGGAAGCCAAGACTCAGCAGGAAAAGATGCAAAAAAAGCTATTTTCAAAGGAGACAGAGGAGAAGAACAAATCCAAGTGATTTGTACTAAAGAAAGCAGGTACTTTGCTTCTAACTCAAACCACCCAGAATACAGGCAAATTAAGTTTCCCCCACATTAATAGCAAAACCAGAATTCTGACACTTACTTGGCATTTGGATGGTTACGTGAAATTTTCTTCAGCTCAATATCATTGTCACAAGTCATGATGTTTATCCCAGCCTTCGCTGCATACTTGATCTGAGAGGCTTGCTTGCAAGGATTTGTGTATATGATGTTTTCAGGAGAAATGCCCAGGTCTTGTACCAATGCCATTTCAGACTGAAAAACAGCAGCATACCAGTTTGACAAAGTGCACTGCACCATCTTTCCTGAATTTTTATTTTATGTGCTCTACTACCACACCAAAGAGAAAACTACCTACTGCTTCTAGGGCAGAAGTATAGATTTTCAACAGCCAGTTACAAATGAGTTCCCAGTTCAAGTTTTATTTATAATCATGGCACTTAATACCAAAAGGATGAATTTAAACCAGCAGACATATGAAAGAAAATAAGGCACATAAGCAAGACAAACTTACTTTACTGGAACACGCAAAACCAACACCAAGGGTTCCCAGAATTTCCAGTACACCTGGAGTAGAATTGCATTTTACAGGATAAAATGGCTTTATTGGTGCCATCACATTCTGCCATTGTATGTTATTCCTTACAAGTTTTCCAAGATCACCAACATAAAATGCCTTTTTTCCAGTCTGCAAAAGGAAGAATAGGAAAATAAAACGACTGAAATTGTAGGTTTGCTGTCAAAACAAACAAACAACCCAAAGTCTTAAACAATTATGTACTTTTTTAACCCTGCTCTTAACTTTTAGATTTGACCTTGAACAATGTTTTTACTTTCACCTAGCAATTGGAACTATTTTTTAAAAATCAAAGGGAATACCTACCACTTCAGAGATAATATGAATGCTATTTAGACAATAGTCTGAGATTCCTGAATAAAAGATTCTACTTAAATGCCAAATGCTGATTTTATCTAAAAATACAGATTAAGTTACTAATTTTTTCCAACTTTTTATTTTCAGAAGTCTGCAACTATTTATAGGAAGAAAATCCACTGGGATGAAAGCTTCCACAGTCTCAATGTAATTTGTATCTTGTACAAGGAATAAAATCTGATGCACTAACATTATTTTAACATCCAGTTAATAGCTTGTTTTACTGAAAATTTGTCTAATATTTCAGTTCAGGAAGCCAAGTTTGAGACTGTTCTCCACATCTTGTGAAGAATAAAGTTCAAAAGGCACGTTAAGAACTAGATTCCATGTTAAAGGGGACAGAATCAAGTACATAATCTTTAAGAAAATGAACAGACTTTTCTGGAACTGTTAATTTCCCTTTGCACATCTGTTACACTATAGTCTTTCTCAATATCAGGTCATGATGTGGGTGTAGTGGATCAAAATTCAAACAGATCATTCCAGATTTGTTCATAATGTGCACTAGTAAAATTACTGTAAGTGAATGGCCTACTGTAAATCAATTAAAGACCATCACTACATATATGATCTATCTGAATCGAGACTGTACATCAAATGTTAATTCTAGCACTTGACTCTTGCAGGTACAAAACTATATGTTGTGGCTTATTTTATACAAAGTCTTTATTTCTGTTTAAAAAACACAAATAGAAATTCCATCGGGTGGAAGCATACTGACCCCCTGTACGGGTCACCAGCAGGAATGGGATCTGGAGCTTTAGATCCATGGCACAGGCCTCTACCCCTTGAGCTAAAGGAGTAAATGAAAGCAGCAGGAGGCAGCTATCCTCTGTGAGCCAGCCAGTGGTTGGAGACATGACATGTTGCCAGTAGTTTACCTATTTATTTGCTAGACAGAAAAAGAATATTAGGAATCAGGATTTGGGAATCCTACACCTGAGTTCAGAAGGCCATGGAATTTAGCTATTTGCTGTACTATAGTTGAGCACTTGCACATGAGTATTAGTTCTGAGAAACCACAGGAAAAGTGAGCAACTCCTAGGTATGGCATATGTAGAATACAGGATTTGCTTAATGAAACTTTTTTTTCAGTTTGCTCTTTCTACAACTTTGTCTACAGAACAAAAGCTACATTTTTCTTCCTCCTAAGACATAAGTGAAGCCTAATTCAAAAAAATTACTACACACAATTATTCAAGTTTCTTTCCAGTTGGTTGCTAAACTTCAGTAGCTTTTAGACCAGTTTGTGTTGAAAGATAGCACCTCACAACGTGCTCATACCAGAGCTTCCAGTGGGGAGAAGGGTAACAGGAAGATGTATAAATATAAACCATGATGGCCCACAGAAATTTTAAACATGGCTCTAAACTGGCCCAGCATATACATTTGTTGAAACTCTGCCATATTTTCAGGGAAAGAACAACAAAAAGGTTCTAACTGAATTTATACACTTGCACAATTTCAGGTGCCTGATCTTAGACCCCATTGCTAATAAAATCTCTTGGAACAATGAGATGGGAACTTGTATTTAATTACATCAGCCAGACTGCTTTCCTGCTAGCCATTCTCAGGGAGGTAAGAGTTGATGCCCAAATTTCCCCAACAGAATTCTGCCCAAAGCAAGAAAACAGCAAAGAAGCAGAATTAGAAGAGGAAAGTATAAGGTGAGTGAGGCTTAGCTGACTGTTCCTCTGTTACTGTCAGCTCATCAGTTCTAAAATACCTTGACCTACTTTGAAGACTTAGGGAACTAAATCAAAAGATATGGAAAGCAAACTTACATGAGTATGTTCATAAATACAGTTGTCAATGACATCTGCAAGAGTTGCTCCTTCATCCAACAGACCAATGGAGTAATTTGCATCCTCAAGAAATCCTTTCATCTCAGCCGTATTCCACAAAGCCGACAGTCATAAACCAAGAAACACAAGGGATGGGCTTCCAAGCCTTATATCCGGGTCCTTAAATTATGCAACAAACTGTAAACAGAAAAAATGCGTCAATGGAAAAAAGAGGCACAAAGCATACTATGCTGCTATTTAAAAATCAGTTTTGTACACCTGATGTCCTACAAACAGTAACACACCCTCTATAAAAACCAAAGATGTTTTTACTGTGCTCACCCTGCATTTGTCAGGGATAAGGATGGAACAGTTCTACTGAAGCCAAGAATAAAACAGAAGCTGTGTACTTTAAATCTGATACTAACTTTCAGAAGCAACTGATGCAATACTGTTCTTGAGAAGAATTCCAGACTGTATGCACACTGATCTGCACTGAGCTTATGCAAACTATGAAAATACTGCAAGTGCAGCATAATTGGACAAATGCCTCAGCTCAGTTCTCAAGTACAGCATCTTAAGCAATGCTAGCATTAAAGTGTGCAACTGGAAGACTGTCTGTAACAGAACATTTCTGAATTTGTTATAGAAAACTTGTAGCTTATTCATTAAATGTTAGCATTGATATTTGTCAACATTCTAGTTTTTGTGATGCTAATTTATAACCACTGCATTTACATGTCATATTTATTAGACATTTATTTTGTTATGTTCATAACATCACCTATAACACTTCAAAACCTTAATTGCAGTAAGGGTTAATAAAAAGAAGCCACTAGGCTAGAAGTAGTTTCAAAAGTGATATTCTTAGTAAGTAGATTCTCATTAAAATAAAGTAACAGTTACAGTCTACTTTATTTGCATCTTGCTTATCCTCAGATCTCCATTGCAAATTAGCTTAGTAGTTAGTAGTTTATAAGCAGTGTTTTCCAAAAGATAATCTGAATCAACACAGCCCAAACACTGAAAACACTGTTAAATATACAGTCTTAGAATACAGATTGACTATCTAATCACAAGTAAAAATCAGCAGACAGCAGAAAATTACCAACAGCTGATTGTATACCTTCATTTCCCTTAACTGACAAATACAACAATCTGCAGCTTACATTCCATTAGAGTTGCGGGTCTTGTTTAAAAGCAGTTTATTAATTTACATCAACCCATTGACCACTTTTTTGTTTCAACTGTCATCTTTATGACTAACACAAGATTGATCAAAACCAGCTAGCTAACTAGATGCCTTCTTCAAATGAAGACCTAAGACATTTTTAATCTCTCAACAGAAGTTGCATAGTACTTGTAAAAAAGTGATGGTTGTTTTCTAAAGGCACCTGCACTTAGATTTACAATAGCGGAATTATTTTTCTAATTAAAAGTGTTTATAGAAACCACAAACATTACAGCTGAAAGTCAAAAATACTTCATTAGGACTACAAAAGTTAAGATAATTTTGGCTTCAAATCATCAAAAGGCCTTGGTCTTAACTCTGTCTCATGTTTCATCCACCACCTCCATACAGTAAAAAAAAAAAATTACACAATTTGCAACGTAGGTTTGGTTAATGTTGTCAACAATATGAACAAAGTTACTTTGCTGTAGTTTAATATTACCACAACTAAGTAGCAGTTGCTCCTGTTTGTCATTATGCCAAATAATGGGAAAGAAGCCAGCAGGGTTTTATATGCTTTCTGCACAACTCAAACATGCCCCCTATGTTTGTTACAACAGCAATTTACTTCCAGGCGGACTAACTCAGTGGCGGCAAGAACATTCAGTTCTGTTCAGAAGCTAAATGATAAAGACAAGTACACTGGGTAAGAAATACTTATATAGTGAATCATATGATTATTTAAGAGAATCCTGAAGATCCAAAACAATCACAGAAGAGCAAGATAATTATCACATTGATGTAAGGATTTAATTAGTTATAAAAACAATGACTAGGTGGTAAGACTATAATAACCAGGGAAAAAAAAAGTCTTTAGTCAGTCATATCTCAGTGTAAGACTAACAGCTAAAACTCCTTAAAAAAATACCACTAAACAAAAGAGTCTTGTGAACTAAGTTTGCCTTAGAATCAGTCCAACAAACATGAACACCACAGTCATCTTCATAAAATATCCATGGTTTTCAGAGGCAGAGGACCAAAAAGGTTTAGTTATCTTTTCTCCCCTGGAAAGAAATGCTGGCATCATTATTTTACTGAAAATTTGGTATAGTTTTGGAGTATTCCAACCATGAAGATACAAAGAAGAAAAAACCTAACAGCAGAGTTTAATTATTTTAACTTTCTTTTTTATACCATGACTTTTACAGCCTAATGTTTAACCAAGTTTTAAAGTACTTTATGCATCCTTAGGAACTTGCTGGTTGTGTAATAAACACATTAAGCTTTTCTCCTACAATAAAAGTAACACCCAAAGAGAGGAATAAGCACAACCATGGTGGACACTTGCAAGAACAAAGTGATTTCTATTTTCAGCAGATCCCTTAACCCTTCAAAAATCCCAGGTGTTTTAATCCTTTCATGATACAGAATGGTGTTAAAGACAATTTTTCAAATAGATTATGTTGCATCTGAATCTACAGGATTTTTTAGGATATCTGGTATGTCCTGTAACTTCAGATGTTCAAGAAAACTTCATGGCAACATTTTGACACAAACAGGACAGGATGAGCTTCCATGATTGGCCTTGCCCTCCCCAGTCACACCTGACCAATACATATTGTAACCATACAGTTACAGGCACTGCACACACGTTGGAAGCCACTGGGCTGGAAGAAGCCTCACATCAAGTTGGGCACTTCCTGTGTTTCTGATCTCTTATAAGCAAGCTCTTACAAACTTCAAAAAGTCAGAAGGTGAAACTAAAGCACGTGAAGGAATTACTGTATATACAAGGGTACTACGCTAGATTTTTAAATTTTGGTTGAGATTTTTTTTCATGCTACAAGCCACTTCCTACAGTCTAAAGTGTGCAGACAGTCAAGAGTCCCTTCCACCTCAGATCTACCCCACTGGAAGGTCTCAGCACACCCACTGGAACCAGTCACAGCCCAGAACAGATTTTTAGACTCACCACACACACAGAGAGCACTAATTGCTTGTACCTTGTATTTCAAATGAAGCAGCTCAGTCTAACCAACCACACACCTTCTCTTTGAGTGTGGGTGGGTGTTTATCTGAGTTACACTGGAGTAGATATAAGTTAGTTGTTTAGCACTCTTTTAAGAGTTTTTTTTCATAGTTAATGACTGTGGTGTCTATAGCTTTCAGACAGATGGTGTAGAAGAATACTTTCCTCCAAAAGCTGCCCTTTTAATTTTGGGGAGACTGTGTGGGAAAGAGGGAAAGAATCGGTTTAAGTAAAGCATGGGGGGAGAAGGACTCAGCCACCACCAACAAAAAGAACAATTATCTAGTAAGTTAGTTTTGATGAAGATTATTTCCTAAACCAGACTTGTCTCCTGCTCATTCATCAAAAAACGACTTACGGTCAAGAGGCAGGGACCAAAAGGAATATATGCTAGTAGAGATTCAAGGACATAGATTGCAACAAACCATTAACAACCTCACATAACCTCTCCCAGGCTGCTAAACAGTGATTGCTTTTTCTAAGCATATCCAAGATATAGAAGCTTTTCCATCTAACAAAATTAATCTAGTAGAAAAAAAGCACTAACATTTGTTTAACAACTACTGTCAAATTTCCCCTTTTTAAAATAAATTACATCTTTTCAGTCTTGATAGGAAGAACATTCTACAAAGAAAAAACAAATTCCTAGAAGCACTGCTACAGCACCACTACAAGATAGTGGATACTTGAGAAACATTTCTTTAAGGGCTTAATACCTTACAGTAGGATTTGGGACTCTGCTGTCACCTTATTCTATCCTGACTGGTTCCCTCCTGAGGGGGGAGGAGAATCAGTGATAAAATTTGCAGAAGGAAATCTAAAGGATGGTTTAGGACTTTTTTTTTTAATGTCTGTAAGATGAGTCAGAAATCATTAGAGTACAGAGTTCACTCCTTGCTAGAAATGCTGACTTGCTGCAAGTCATTATTTGACAGACTTGGTGTGGTAACACCACCCATTTTCGCACCTGAAATGTTAAGACTGCACAATGCTCCAGGACATATATTTTAAGTCAAACAAAAGCTGTCAAGTGGTATGAGACATCTACATAGGCATGTAATTGCTTTCTTTGAAGTAAGCGTTACATCCTCAGGCTCTTTACATTTTAACACAATGACTTCCCAGATGAAGAACTCTTAAGATAAAAGTGTACATATTTAAACACTGCAATTACTGCAGATATCTGGAATAAAAGAAAATGAAAATTCTCTGAACAGAGTCTAAACACATGCTTGTCATATGTAAGCATCCATAACACACACAATTTTCATTTTTTTCTTTACATTGCCTGAACTATGTATAGTTTGGCCTAAGAATTTAAAAAAACCCAAACACCTATAAGTTTGGTTCTTTCATTAAAAACTTCCTCTGCAAAAAAAGTCTCTGCAAACCAAACAGGCTCCAAATAATGCCTTTCAACCACATCTTATTAAACAAAAATATTTATGAAATATAATAACTATGCTGATGCAAAAATCATAAAGGGCTAAAACCACATTAACCTCTCATTCATTGCAATACTGGTTCCTCAGGGGTAACAAATCAAAAAAACCCACTTTGTCACTGACATCGGCAATTCAGTACAGAACAGGTATACTACAAAAGTAGAAACATGAGTCCTCTGTTTTCAGTGCAGGAAATACCTACTTATACTGGGAGCATCTTTTAAAAAATATTCCAAGATGCCATTTCACCAACTTGCATCACTGTAATTCAGCTAGCTGAATGCAGCTACTAACCAGATGATGGACATGGTGAAACAGGTGGGGTTTTTTTGCATTACTCAGTTTGTACTCATTTGTACTCTCAGGGTCATAAGTAGGGTACCTGAGGTCAGTTGCATCCTACTCTATTCTCTCAGCAGCATTCCACACAGTTAAGTGAGCAATGTAGCAGGAACAACTCTGCTGAAGCAAGCAAAGGGGGTAGATACCGAAAACACAGTGCCCCACCCAACATCATCTACAGGAACAAGAACCTCCTTCTGTGTTCCTGAAGTTTGAATACATTATTCAGAACCAATAAGCTCACAAAGCTTACAAAGAATAATTACTCTTCTAAGTGCACCTATACTTCTGTGGTACCAGACCAGGACTTCTCTTTCACAAAAGTGCAAACAGTCACTTCCCCATCCTACCTTCTCATTTGTTAGTGTTAGTATTTGGCCTCCCCATTGCCCCTAAGACTCCAAAATCCCAGCCCTCCTGTTCCCCAACTGCCACCAGCTCCATTTACACAAAGCCAAGAGAGCTCTCAAAGTTAGCCAGTCCAGATAGCTCCTGCTTCCACTTGGCATAGACAGGGCTTGTTAATAGATCAGACTTGCATTGCTAATTCCCATCACTTCTGATCAAACAGATGTGGCAATAAATGTAAGATTTTGAAGGAGCAAAACTTCAGGCCACAGTTGCCAGACTGCTCAGGGAGTGAGAGCTTGAAGAGCAGACAGAAGTAAACCCCAAGTCTTTCCCTGGCCAGCGTAACACAAGGAAAAAGTGGGATGGAGAAAATGATAAAAAGGAAGCAAGTTTAATGGAAATTTAAGTACACCTTCAGACAGATTATTTTTATTTTAATTCCACTGGAACATAACATTACAGTTATATTTAAAAAGCTCACTTGACCGTTTTCCCATTAAATCACTTGGCCAGTTGAACAAGACTCAAAAGTACCAATTAGCTCTCTAACTTACATCTTAGCTGTATTTGAGGCAATGACCTGTGCTTCAGTACACCAAAACAGGTACAGATTTCCTGGCAAACACTACTTCTACCTACATCACCACTACATTCAATACTGAATTACTACTATTTGTATACAGGACATTATTGCTGAACCCATAATAGATCCAAGCTCAAAATAAACACACATTATCTGAACATTAAGCTGCAAATAAAGCAAATCCAGTGGCATTTCCATTCTAGGGCAACCTGTATCTTGCACTGCTTGTCACAGCACATCAGTCTACCAGTTAGAGAAGGAATATCTCAAAGAAGTACCAGAACAGCCTTTACCTCAGAGTAAGAACTTCTGTCACAGCCAAAATTCTCCTTAGACCAGTTTTAGAAATTAAAATGAACATATAGTACCTCAAGATTTCATACTTTATACACTCCTTCCCAACAATTCTTCTGCCTTTCCTGCCTTTTTACTACTTTACCTTATTTCTGTTCAAGTGCAACATGTTGTGCAAGTGTTCTACCCACATACAAGAGTGAACAAAAATTTTAGCTGAACAGAAGAAGCAATGTTCTCAGCTTTTTTGCTTATAAAAACCACACCTAAAACATAACAGTGATATTCAGAAAATTCTCAATGTTAACTGAATTCACTTGAGTAGAGTATTCAACTACAAAGAACCAGATATATGCAGTTAATTCAGTAAGTTTCAAACAGAACAAAAAGAACATAACCTCTGGAGATAAAGCCCGAAACCATGATAAACCAAGCTCATCCTGTGCCTCAGCCACTGTGGTATTTTCAAAGAACAAGTTTATCTACATTAAGTACCTTATTAGGAGGCATACTAATACAACCAGCATTTGGAATTTTGTGGTCTTTAAAAAGTACCTGGCTCAGGAAGATGTACTTAACCATTTGCAAGTTCTACATTAAAAGGCATTATATAATTTATAGGTACTAAGCCAAACAAAACCGCCTTCAGCTAGACAGGAAAAAGGTAATGCTGTACAAATACTGTATAAAGTCAGCTTAAATGCATTTGTAGTATCTCAGTTAAGACTATCGTTAAAAACCACACAAAACTATCTTAAGTTAACCAAACATGATAACCATACACATTTCAGAGTTTTCTGTGCTCCTTAAGATCAGCTAAGTGCATTCATTTGTTTTCCATTATCATGGTCTTGTTTTTCTTTAATAACTATTTGCCACTTCAAAATATAAATGCATTTATAATTGGTACACATTTTCCATCCAACATTAAATTCCACATTCTACTGTAACCCCACTACAACTATTTGTGGAAGCGGATAGTAATTAGCAAATAATGGAGACAGGCATTTGGGAAGGCACACCCTTCATGATCAGCCTTAGTTACTGTTTACAATAGCAAATTTTAACTATTTCAGTACAAACTAAGAAATCACACAGTACTCAGCAAGTCATGATTTGATGTTAAAAGTCATGCAGTCCAATTCATGACTTCAGAATTACCACAGAGACTGAAGTCGCAGCATTTTATTTTAGGATTTCTGCACCCAACACCCCTAATTCAGAAAAGTAGTTCTATTTACCAAGTTTACTGCAAAACTTCATCAGATAATTGTATTGAGAAAGGTATTAGATGAGTAGAACTTATAGTCCCCCGCCATCCCAAATGAAAGTCCTATGTAATTTCGATAACCTACATCCAGACAGTTATCTTGCTTATCAAAAAGCCAATACAAACTGTATTTTTGCAAGTGCTTATCCTCCTGCACACAGATGAAGAGAGACTTACATGGACAAGTTAGGAGATGGAACCCTACTATCATCAGCTAGGTTCCCAAGGTGGCTCAGCGTTGAAGTCGAACTGCTCTCTATAAAGCACTTCTCCTAAGCCCTCTGGATAGTTGTAAACTTGATCAGAGATTTTGCCCTGTAGGGAGAAAAATGCACACAAAAATAAATCTTACAGCCAGAACAGAATAAAAGCTTTATCATAAAACATGCAACAAATGCCTTTTCAGTAGTGCTTTTAAGGAGGCTTGCAACACCCCACCATGAAAGTTTATAATCACATCAAACACCCAGTTTGCAAGAGCTAATATAAACTCTGAGCCAGAACAAGTCAGATGTACAAAGAGCTGCTAAAACACATGAAACTACTTGTTTGTACTTATCTTTCACAGTCTGAACTTGAAGATTTTCAAAACTAATGGCAAAGAGCTCTACATGATCCTGCTGTAGGGTAGTATGCCTTAATACTGGACTACTCTCCCAGAAGTGCTTTTAACCCTGTAACCACTGCATTCTTCCCCTCCCCACTTCCTTTCTATTTCAGAATTCCCTTGCCACGTTCTTTCTCCCTCTGCTGTGAATGAACACGGCATGTGGGAGAAAAAGCTATGTGGGTGAAAAATAGTGCTTTATATAGTGAAACTGAACACCACACAGACAAATCCAGAAATGAGCAAGACAATAAAAACAAAGGAACTTATGCTTGCCTTCAGGAATGAGGAGACATTTCAGCCAGCCCTTAAAGGCTATTACACACATCACCAAAGCAGCATTTTCAAGTGCAAGGCTGTATTACTCAAAGTAAAGCAATCACACAAACCAGTACAATGAACATAAAATCAGTCAAGGAAACATTTATTAGGAAACTATATAAACATTTATTATTTATTTATGAGAAGTTGTTCCTCCTAAAAGCAACAATCAAACAATCATTTTCATGAAATTAAATACACTACCAAAGCAGTCACATGTAAACCCAACATACAACAAAGTTTCTACAAATTCACTGTGATATATGGCATGAAACATGGAATGTATCAACCTATTGTAAAAATAAACCTTTGCTACTTTCATTATTTAAATGATACTATATGGGCTGACTACAAAAGCCTGACTTCTGGGAGTCACCCAAAACACAAGATCATCTTCACAGCCATGTCAGTTAAACTCCCAAAATGTACTTTTCCACTTATTCTTGCTAGTGGAAAACTAAACTAGTACACTCTATAAAGTACTGCATAACACACAGAGGTAATGCAACTTGAGGGTAACTCTTTCACAGCAACCCCCACAGAGCAATCCCTGGAGCTTTACCACATAAATTAGCATTTACTAGCATGCAACATTAAAAACAAACCTCAATGCTTCAAAATTGGGTTATTACAGAATTTTGCCAGCTAGAATTAATGTATATGTATTATATTTAATCTTATCCTTCTTTCACTAAAGCAAGAAGTCAGTAACATTTAGTTCTGCACACACCAGTTTTACAAAAAGAAGGTGGTGCCAACTTTTAAAATTAACTAGTAGTTACACTGTTTCCTACTGCTGTTCTGATTATACTCAAGAATTCATAAAAATTTTCCAGTGATATGAATTAAGTTTACCTTCCTAGCTGAACAAGTCATTAAACACAAGTGCTTCTAGGGAGAGCACATGACCTTCAGTGCAAAACTTAAAATGCAATGCTTCAGCCAAATATCACCTGCAGTATTATGCCAATAAATATTCTCACATGTCCCAAGGAGGAAAGTTTACAGTGAAAGTTCCTGTGGAGCTGGAATGAAACCCGACAATTTTCTGTAGCAAGTCAACTTTGAGCTGTGCCAAGTTCTAAGTGTCTTTCAGAATTTCTTTCAAATGAGAATTATTTATTTAAAGGATCTACACAAACATACGCAAAATAGTCTGACTGCTTCCTTTGTGCAGCTTTGCCAATTCTAAACATTCAGAGGAAAATGGTACAATTTGAGCCTTTCCAATCACAGTCATCTTAGTGAACTTCAACCAGCAGAAAGAGGGAGGTTGCTGTAGAGTGGCAGAGCTGGGCTACCATTTTAAGTAGAAGTGTACTCGATGTCCATAACCCATGTGAGCAAACAGAGTTTTACAAAAACTGCATATGTTATCAGCCACAATGAAGCATTCCTTGTTTAAGGGTTTTAAAGTAGGTATAAAAGTATTCTTTGCTAAGCAGAGAGCTTTGAGTTGTGCGAATAATCAGCAAGGTAGCTCTGCCTTTTAGTACTCAAGTGACACCTATATGCATGTGTTTATCTATCATCTGTTGGTATACTCTACTAGCAGGTTCCTAAAGTTTGACTACAGCTCAAGCAACAACAGTCACAACTCACCTGAGGACCCAAATCACCCCCTAGTTGTCCGCAGCACACAGTTTTGTCAGAACACCTGCATCGCTGCAGCAAGCCCTATGAGCACCCAGCAGGTCGGTTGGGCCAGGCTTTTTCCAGCTCACTGGTCCCCCTCACCACCCCACGTGTGATGCCAACAAAACCAGGCATCAACTCATTTTTTTTGAGGAAAGAAAAAAAAAAAAATCCACTGCATCTGTTTCTGAGAAGAGACCCTTTAGTGGCTTGAGCTAAAATATCCATTAACCAAACCCTAAAAATCTAGAATTACAATGACCTTGCACATTTACACCAAGTGACAGACTTGAAGGCACCAAAGCTACTCTGGTTCACAGAAAAACCTAGGTGTTTTTGAGTTACAATAAGCATCTTCCAGATCGGGGAGAGGACACTGTGGCAAGGGGATCCCGGGGGGGGAGCAGGTCCTGAAGGAAGCACAGGTCCCTGAAGAATTCTCCCATGAACCACACTCTTGCTCCTGTGCTACATCAACAGCATTTAGAGCTGAAATTTACCATTATACCCAAATTAGCACACTGCATGATTAAGCCTCGCTTTCAGGAAGGGACAGTCTTAATTCTCTTCCAGAGCACTCTGTCTCCCCTTTAATTTGGAGAAATGGAATCATTTCCAGAACATACAGCCCAGCAGTGCAGCAATCACACACCTGCACCAGCCTTCCAGGGAGCAGTGAGACGCACAAGCTGAGGGTCCAGGGGCTGGCTGCAGTGCTGAAAGGCAGTAATCCTGCCTCTTGCCTCCAGTAAAACTGTGCCCACAGGAGAAACATTCCCACAGCTGTTCACCATCAAACAACACCCTCCCCCTCCCAAAGACCCTCCTTTTTCTGGGGTTTAGCAGCCTTCCACTGGAGCTCAATGCCCAGCAGGAGGGATGGGGGAGAGCAGGCCGGCTGGCTGCCTGCCGGGGGTCTCAGCCTACAGAAGGCAGAGAAGGGAGCTCACCACAGCCAGAGGCACACGGGGAAGGGGCTGCCTTGTCACAGGCATCAGCCACAGCAGCAGCAGCATTGTTCACACGGTGACAGGAAGGAAAGAACTAGACTGGACCAGTCCAGACTGGAACAAACCCCTCCTACCATCACCATTATTCACAACCCCTACCTCCCTCCAGCACCACTGCCTCCCACGTTTATCCAGGGAAGAATAGTGGGCAAGTGCAGTATCTTCAGAGATAAAAATCCAGCAGCCAGGGAGGGCAGAAGAAGTGGGGCAGGACTACCCCCCAACCCACTCGCACACAAGAGACCCAATCACGCATCTGACTAGATGGCTGGCAGGTCTACATTGCTTTATTGGACGTCACACAGTGTTTTCATTCAGGGTGGCTATTACCGATTGGGACTACACAATTGTATCCTGGTTAGTCACAGAAGACTGCTGCAAAGGTCTGAAATGCAGTGCTTCCCCTGCCTACAGACACTAGGCAGCTGTGCAGGATTTTGTACTGCAGAAGATTCACTTCGGAAAGGCTCAAAGTAGGATTTAAGCTCACTTTCTTCCCCCTTCACCACCACCAGGTACCCCCCAGCACATACATGCATTTTCATGGGCTCAGAATGAGCTCAGACTTATGACTGGAAAAATGCTGTCTAGTACCCAGCCATAATAGCATCCTCTTCAGCCACACCACGATCCTGCACTTGCACCGTCTCACCTACACATGCATCAGCCCGGCCCACTCACTCACCATGCCTTCAGCTCCCCTACAACCAGGAACAGACACCTCTGCTGATCTTTCACCGCTGTAAGTAGTTACACGTACCTCTGCGGACCTCCTACCAAACAGGGAGCGGCACTGCAGCCAACACACACACTCCGGATACTCCAACATTCAGATGCACGCACTTTACACACATGAATTCAGCCGGCAGCTGAGCAGGAACCAGACTCTCTTCTGCATACTTTCCAAAAAGCCACTAGTACACCAGTGGCCAAATAGACCACAGTACATTGGCAGAGGCAGCCAAGCCAAGCAGGTTGAAGCTCAACCAAGAGACCTCCAAAAGGACCAGCAGCATCCAACCTGCTAGTGCTACACTAAGGGTCTGACCAAGGGGACAGAGAAAGGGCGCGCCCGTGAGATGACCAGGAAACACCCCGGGCAAAGGGAGGGGGACTACTAACGGGAGGGAAGGGCTCCCTTTCCACATGCCGGGTGACCTCACGGCCGTTCTGCGTGACGGCAGCTTGTCCCGGAAAGCGTCACTTGTGCAATGCCCTTACAATTCGCGCGTTGCTGACAGCCAGCGCTGCCACCCTACTCCCCGGCGTGGCCCTTGTTCACCGTGCCGAGAGGCACAGGTGAGGAGATCTCGTGCAGCCGCAGCTCAGGTGAGGGGAAAAGTGGAGCATGGCAGCGGGAGCCCGGATGGATAATCACGCTCACAGAAGCACAACATGGCCCCTGAGAAGCAGGCGAGGAGACGCCGCGGCCATGCCACCAGCACTTCTCCAGCCTCTGCCCCCGTCAGGCTGCCCAGCACCGAAGCCTGTCACACACGGCTGCCCCCCCAGGCTCGGGGGAGCTTCCAGCGTGTGGGTCACACGCGGAAAGGGACCGTCCAGCACCCGCACGGCAGCCTGTGCTCCTCAGCCCAGGCAGCTGCCACAGGGCATTGGGAATCCCCTCTCCCTGCGGGATCCAGGCGAGGACGCCCCTCGCCCCCCGCTCCCAGGCAGGGGCGCCCTGCGAGAGGCAGCAGCGCCCAGCGGGCGCGGGTCTCCAGCCGCGGGCACTGCCCCAGCTGTGAGGGGGAAGACACCGTACAGCCCCCCTCCGCAGGAATCCGCCATGTTAGGGCGGCCGCCGAGCCCCGGCTGCCCGCGGAGCTGGCGGCCCCGCCACCCTTCCGCGTCCCGGGTACTGCGGGAGAAGGGGACGGCGGCACCGCCGCAGCGTTCACCCCGGTGCCCGGCCTCTGCTCCCGCCCCGTCACAGCTCGCACGCAGCGCTGTCCGCCATGTTAGCGCGGTGGCCGTTGACCCTCCGCCCGCCGACGCAGACACCCTCCGGGGTGCGGGGGTCCCGCTGCCCGCCCGCTCGGCCCCCGCACTGCGGCCCCGCACCGCCCGGCGCGCCGGGGAACGGGGGGGAGGGGGGGGCGGGGGGCGGCCCTCCGGCTCTGACTCATCCCGCTGCTCTCCATCTGCCGCCGCCGGTGGCAGCCGGTCTCGCCCCACGCCGCCGGGTGGAGAAAGGGCAGCGGGAGGAACCGGCTCCATCCCCAAACCTCCCCGGCAGTCACCGCCACGGTACTGGCCGCCGGGTACTCCTCCGCCCTTTCCGAGCACCACGAATATCGCTCCCCGTCCCTCCCTGCACTGCCCTGAGCCCCAGGCCCCGGGCAGGGGGAAGCCCCTATCTCTCCCGCCCGCCGCCGCTGTCCACGGATGCTCCGGCCCGTTTCGGAGCTGGGGGTGGGCGTCGCCGCTGTTTCCCTCCCTCCCTCCCTCTCGCCACCTCCCCCACGGGTGGTGAGAGCCCCAGGACCCCCGCTCCGGTACTCACGTGAGATAACGGCCCGAAAGATTTGGTAAATCGTCTTCTCTTTTTAGGCGGAATTTTTAAAGAGGGATGTGGGAACCTACAGCAGAAATACAGGCGGCGGCAGCGGCGCCTTCCAGGGCCATAGGCTGCGGGGGCGGCCGGCGGGGAAAGCGCAGCACAGCGCTGGGACCAGAGGGCACAGGCGGAGAGAGACAGGGCCGGGGGCTGCGGCAGCGGCGGGCGGAGGCGGCAGCGTGGCCAGTGAGGAGCAAGCGAGCGGAGAGACGCGGCGAGAAGAAGGGGGCGCCGCCGGCAGCGCTTTTATAGAGCGGGCGGGCGGGGCGGGACCCGGGGATAGCGTCACCGCACCGGGGGCGGGACCCGCCGCCTTTCCCCGCCGCCTTTCCCCGCCGCCGCGGCGGTCGGGGCGCGCTGGGCGAGGGGAGCGGGGCGCGTGTCCTCGGAGGGACTGGGGTGTCCCCGGCGGGCCGCCCGCCCTGGCTGGCACCGAGGGCGCTGCAGTAGCAGTCATGTCTTTGGTTAGTTCCTGACACAAGGCAGGGCAGGGACACCGTCAGCATCCCACCCGGGCAAGTGGTTACCATACGTGTCTTCACACGGCATCTGGGATCTGTGCTTCTGTCATGTTTTCCACTAACCCGAGACCTGTTCTGTGTCACTACGGCTTTGAGCAGGTGGAAAAAGAGCCCAGGGTTTAATGGTCAGCCAGAGGCCTCCTTCACCGAGTTAACAACAGACTGACAGCTTGCCCTGATTCCCTGGGCATTGATGCGCTGCTCATAATGCTCATCAGAGGAGACTGATCACACTGCATAGCTGGCAGCCTCAGTCTCCCAGCAATTTCAGGCCTTCAATAATCCTGTAAGTAAATACATGAATGGAAGGCTTTAGCTGGCCCATATAATTCCCACAGAGTTTCACTGGAGCTCTGGGACATCTTCAGCATACCCCAAAGATTTTAGTTCTTTCTTAACAGCCTTATGAGGGAGTGTTGCTCAGCTGCAAGTGAAAAAGAGCCACTCGGAGATGAGGTGCCTCAGTTAAAGGTCACAAAACTGTTCCATGGTAGAGCTGTGGATGAACCCCGATCTGCCAGCCTGACTCTGCCATGTCAACTTTACTAAGCCACACAGGGCTGCTTTTAAAAAAAATTCATTCCAGTAGTCACAATTCTTTCCAGACACTAAAATATGTAGTTATGGAGTTCACTGAAACCCACCAAAAGATACACTTTTTCTGGAAAATACTTCTTTCTCTCAGGGCACATTTATTTTCTTTAAAAAAGGTATGTTAGTACAGTTTGCATTTTTTTTTTCCAAAGCAAATTTGGGTTTGTTTAGTTTTATAGCAGAGAGAATTTAGAAAAGGAGTGAATAGATACACACCTGTCATCTCTTCAGAAAAAGAATGGGACTGAGGTTTCACAGCACACAGACATGGAATTTTCTTACTCTTTTCATCTGTTACCACCTTCTCTTTTGCAAATAATTTTAAATGAGGAGGAAGTCAACAGACAAATATATGCAGTCTCATTATCATGTCTCATTTTTCCTGATAACAGCACTAGCAGGTTATGGGTGAAAGCTGGTACATTGATTAAGAAGTCAGAAAACCTCTTATATACATTTGCAAACAAACCCTGTATTGAGGACACTGCTGTTTTTTCAGGTGTGTTCTGTATTACACCCTTCATCAGTGACTTACCTGTATTTTGAGTTCCCATTCCAGAACGCAAGTGCAGCAGGAGGGATCAGATTATATTTTAAAAAAACAAAACCCAAAACCAAACAAGCAAACAAACAACAACCAAAAAAAAAAAAAAACCAACAAAACCAAACCCAAACAAACAAGAAAAAACCAAACCAGAAAAAGCTATAGAGAGATAGGAAGAGAAATTTGGGCAGAGCTTGGTTATGGCACAATAATTGTCAATCATTAACAGGCAAAGAAAGGAGGAAGGGATAGAGGGGAGGACAAAGGTTATAGTGATATACATGGAAGAGCAGTCCAGAAAGATGTATTCATTGGGAAGGTAGGTTTTTTAAAACACACCTTTGGAAGGGATATAAACTAGGAAAAGGACTTGACTAGTTTGGAGATGTTACTGTGTATTTTATATATGTTCTTAGAGACCTCCTGTTGGTAATACCCAAAGATATCTCAGTAATACATGAGTGATTTCACTGGCACATGTTACTGCCACATTCATCTTCCCAGGAGAGTTTTTGTTTTTGTAGGTAGGGGATGTTCTTAATATTCTTACTGGGAGTAAGAAAACAGATGGACTATTTAAGAGGAGTGCATAGTCACGTAGGACAGGAAAAAGAACTTCAGTTTGATATGCAATTAATTGGGGGATCTGTCAACTATTTTAAAAATGCATGGAGGGAGAGAGGATTTCCTGCTCATGAAGGAAGCAACACTTAAAAACAGAAACATAAACTTCATCCTCTCAAATTTACTGGAAAAAAAAAATAGAGTGGCATATTGTTAGAGAGAGTGCAAGACTGAACTGTGTAGTCACTTTATACAAAATGAGAAAAAAATGATAGATAAATGCTTTATACAATGTTTCTGCTACCACAGGTGATATTAAAGCAACACTAGAAAACTGATGCCACAGCTCAATGTATATGTCTTTACTACTGTGCTATACAAAAAAAGCAGTCCTGTTTTGTCTGGAGAGGCAAAATGTAAAAAAAGCTTACATAAAATTTCCTTCTGCCTCATTTCTCTGCACTCAGTTTTAATACTAGGATTCCTAATACTTTATGGCTCAATATCCCCATTTCATAGATTAGTAGAGTAACAATTTACATTTTCTGCTCCAAAGATAGAAAGTCAGCAAAGCACAAAATGCATCTCCAGCTCTGAGTTCCCCTTACTTCCAACTGTGAGGCACTTCTACCACATTATGGGGTTTTTTTTGCCTCCATGTTTTCTTTTCAGTATGGTTCACAGTTGGATGTAGACAAAATCAGGTGTTATCCCTATGACGCAGATAAACCAAAGCAGGAAAGACATCCTTCCCCACCTCATCTTTTGGAGTGCAAAAAATACTCACTAGTGAGGCAACCCAGTGACCAGGAGCTCCAAATTGCTTTGGACAGATGTCCTTCCCTGCTAATCCCAAGTATTTCCTTCTCTTTACGTCTTCCTAAGGGCTCTTTTCTCCTCTGGTTCTCCCATTTCCTCTCCCTCTCGGATGCACCTTCTATCACCAGGCATCAGCAGCGGGGTCGGATTCCACTCCTGCAGTGAGAGAATGAGATTATTTCCTCCTCCATCTCCTCTTCCTCTTCCCCCTCTGCTGCCAACTCCTGCAGCAGTCAGTGTTTTTTCTTAAAGCCTCAGGTGCAGGAATTATGTGATTACACAGGAATTTAATCTGCCATTGAGAATAAAATGTTCCTAGCTACTGAAAACTCAGTGCAACAGAAGACAAATACAAATAACAATCCACCTTCCAATGCAGGGAAAAGGTTGCTTCAATTTTTGAATGCTTGGACTTGAGTGTATATACGGTCCCTGTTCCATCTCCTTTTACATGTAGTGGTATTTGGTATAGTTAACACTGGATATAGCTAAAAATCTGTAGCCATCCAGCTGGAGCACTCAGCTGTTGGGGTAGGAGGAAAGAATCAGTCCAAAGTGCATTTTTGTCTGAGCTGCTCAGGGCAGGAACGCCTGTGCAAAGGGAAGAGGCATGAGAAAAGGAAGCCTGTGACAGCTCTGGATGCCTCGTGCCCGCAGCGACATAGAAATACTAGAACTTCAATAGTCCCTTCTTTTAGTAAAATAACCTGTATAAATAGGACCTTGTAGTAGTAGTAGTATCAATTGATACTCTCATCTTCAGACCTTTTTCATTGCTGTGTACTTGGGAGCTATCACCGTTCCAGTCCAGTTGACAGAAATGCTGATAACCAGCTGGAGGATGATTGATAATTATTAAAATCTCAGAGGTAACAGGAGGAAAGACATCTCTGCTTTAACTCACAGGGACAGTCACCTTTCACCTATATTTACTGACTAGTTTTCTGGATCAAAACAACTGGGGCAAAAATAAGGTTCCAACTTTCTAGTGTGCATTACTTTGGTTTCAGAAGAGTGTAATGTCTTTGGAGAATGGTTAGAGAATAGATGCTATACTCATGCCAAGTAGTTTACGCAAAGTTAATGGAAACATCAACTCAAAGCACTACATAAAGGCATCACAAGTAAGTAAAATTAAATTGGGGTTGTTTTACAAAGTCAAAGAAAAAGAGGGAAAGAGCAAGAGAAAAGTCAGTCTTGGTTTAGGAGTATTCAGAGATTTACCATAAACTGATTGCAGTTCAGTGCTAGAATGATTTCAGCTCCAAAAAATCTGGACTGGATGGGCAGAAACTAAGAGAAAAGAACCAGCCAGCAACCAAGTATTGCTCCCTCACCAGTGGTATTGGGAGAGAATTGGAAGGGTAAAAGCTGGAGAACTCGTGGGTTGAAATAAAGACAGTTTACTAGGTAAAGCAAAAGCCACTCACACAAGCAAAGCAAACCAAGAAATGAATGAATCACTGCTTCCCAGGAGCAGGCAGGAGTTCAGCCATCTCTGGGACAGCAAGGCCCCGTCACATGCAACAGTTACTTGGGAAGACAAATGCTGTCACTCCAAATGTGCCCCCCTCCCTGTTTCTTCCCTCCACTTTTTTTACTGAGCATGATGTCATGTGGTCTAGACTACCCCTTTGGTCAGTTTGGGTCACCTGTCCTGGCTGTGTCTTCTCTCAATCTCCCATGCACCCCAGCCTCCCTGCCAGCATGGCAGCATGAAAAGCAGAAAACACCTTGGCTCTGTGTAAGCACTGCTCAGCAATAACAAGAACATCACTATATTAGCAGCCCTGTGTTCATCAGAAATCCAAATCATAGACCCATACCTGCTGCTGTGAAGAAAACTAACTCTACCCCAGCCAAAATCAGCACAATCCAAGCTACGAAATAAGGACTATTTAAGAGAATATTAAGCTTGAGGGTCTAGCCACCTTCATGCCTACTCCACTTTAACTGGTAAAGAAAACAAAAAAGTTTGAAGTATCTGCAACATGATATGGATTTTTTACTGTTAGGAAGTGTGCCCAAGTCAAGATCAGGTTAGAAATTACTTGGGCTCATTGTGTGATAGATATTGAACTGTGTGTTAATCACACCCATTCTAGCTCCTGTTATCCAGGTGCAATGGATCATCACTAATACCTGAAGGGCCAGCTGGAGACCAAAGGTTATGCCTCTGTGGAATTTATAATTTTTCATTACAAATATCTCGGGATTGGAGAAGAGGCATGGAGTTCCCCTGTGTGGATAAACAGGAGGCGCTGTTTCCCAGAAGAGTGAACTGGTCAGCAGCAACAAATCAACTTTAAAACACAACAGTCCAAACAGTAAAGCAGGATGAATGAATCTGTGGTCTGTCTGAAGTGGTCTGTGTACCATGCAAGGAGGTTAAAAGTATGCATATCAAGTGCTGTGACTGATGGTTACTGAACTGGGAGATTCTTTTTTGTTAACTTTTTTGGAATTAATACTATCTCTGTTATCATTGGTTGCATTTGCAAGAAGTTTTTGTTCCCAGATGTTTATTCTCAGCCCTGTGGTTCTTGCGTAAGTAGTCTTCCTCAAATGTGATCCTAGCTTTATGCAATGATTAAGATTTTTTTCAGGCTGGTTGGCTTGCTAGTTGTTCTTGACAGTCACGTTTCAGCTTTCTGAACATGCACATGTTCCTCTCATGATTTCTAGTAACAGCATCCCCTGACAGCCTCCAGTTTTGCTGAGCTTCCCCAGGCTGCTAGGGCATTTTGACAAGAGAGAAGACTCACAGTCTTCAAAAGAAAGATTTCCAGCTAACCCCTGGAGAAGCACTTTCTACTTGTCAATGTCTTTCATCACCCTCCCAGCTCTGAGAGGTGGTGATGATCTCCCCCGTGTTATCCAAGAGCAGCAAGAAGGGAAGTGGTCTCTTGAGATTGCTCTCCAGTGCCATTGGAGATGCCTCCAGATGTGTGCCTGCATTTTTTCTCTCACTGACAATGTTGTCTCACACATTTTGGGATTGAGAGAACCACAAGTCAAGGAAAAAGCCTTTCCCACTAGCATGAAAGTAGTAGGACTCTTAGACAAAACACTAGCAAACTCTCTCACTACTTTAAAGCAAGTAACAAAACATTTGAAAAGCAAAATTGACCCATTTAATAGAAATCCCATAAATCTTGTTTACTTTGCTTGCATGACTAGGGTTGCTAATGTTAGCAGGAGGAAGATGAGCAGCATGTAGCACTATTCACTTCCCTCTGCATTTGAATTTTGTAATGCACACATTTTTCCCTTAGAAACTGAAGGCGCTTTTTTAAAAGAATTTTTTTTTCTTCCACATAAAAAAAACAGAGAACCCACAGGTGATAGGTTGGCAATAGCGACCAGTATGGAATAATTACCTCTTTAACACAGTTAAGAGATACAGAAGGAACTGTCACATCTGTGCCACCTACATACAGGAAGGAACAGACTGTGGATGTGTGCATTTGGTTGTCAGACCACTGCAATACTGATGCTGCTGGTACTCAGGGCCTTCAAAAAGGCATGTTTGTCAATATGCTTTTGAGTCCCTAATTGTACTCCACCAAATTTGATCTTCACCTTGAGAAATTGTTTCGTGTACCTTCTACTCTTTCTCTCTAGGGCCTGGGCCTTAACGCTAAGATTGGTAGCTTGTAACTTGTTTTCCCAGCCTCAGTCTTTCTGTGGTCCTCAAAAAAGGGGAAGGAAACCCCTTTTTCACTTTGTTGCCATTAAGATCCCTGATCCTGTTCAAGGCTTGAGACATCGTTGGCTCAAGAACATGGAGCTATGTCCTGAATCAGATACATTGTTGGAGGTGAAACAGTAGCTATGGATACCATCTGCTCAGGTAGCGTGTCAGTGCTATCGCCTAGCTTTGCTATTTCCAGCCAGATTCGCAGAAGCAACAGGAAAAGTTACCAAGCAAGGCAAACAGGGCTGGGTTATTTTTGTTACATTCCGTTTCCTTGCAGCTGGTCAAAACACTCAGAACCTTCCAAATCTGACCAGATAGAAATGCAAGTGAAAACTGAACTTGAAGTGAGCAGCAGGCAAGCCTGGAGCAGTATCTTGTGTTTAGTACCTGATCCCCTTTGTCCTGCTCTGTTTCATGAGCAAGAATGAACAGCCTTTTGTGCACACAGAAACCAGAAGGTGTAAGTGCAAAGCCAGAAGATCTCACCTATTTTTAACATCTCCCAAACCCCAGGGCAAGACCCCAAGGAAGACATTATGCAGGACAATGGGGTCATGTCAGCCAGGAAGCCCCAGGGCAGCAGGGGCTGTAGCCAGGGCCCCACTGGGTGGCTGCAGAGCAGGAAGACCAAAAGGCAAAGAGCTGCTGAGCTGAGCCGAGCTGAGCTGAGCTGAGCCTTCAGCCCCAGGCAGTCCTCAGGGGTCCTGGCCCTCTCCCTGCCATGGTGTTCTGCCATGTCTGTGCCTCTGCAGTTTACCTCCCTGCAGAGAGCTCCCAGGCCAGGGGACAGCAAACTGCTCAGCCCCTGCAAGTTCAACCGCTGCAAGGAGCAGGGAGATGGTCTTATTTAAGGACCTAGTACAGTACCAGTAAGCCCACTGCAGTGGCCGCTTCCTGAGTACTTACCCTGCCTCTGCTCATGAAAAATACCACCTAAATTAGACTTGGGCCATTAAGTTTGCTTGGTGCTCTTAGATTGGGATTTGTTTCTTTTTATTAGATACAGTTTTCCAAAGGGGTGGATAATTGCTATTCCATCTTGAAATTAAAACAAACCCATGATCGACTTTCTTGTTACGTATAGTTTTCTTGCATGATTTAGGATTTGTTTCCTCTTTTCTCTGCTGCTGGGAAATGTGGGGCAGGGACACAACACAGCATCTGGGAAGCTGCTGTAATCCCATGCCTGAGCTGGTTCATCAGCTCAGGTGCCACGGGAGCTGGGAAGAGAGATGGCTGCCCCTGTGCCATCCATCATGGAAAAAAAAATGCCTAAAGCAGTGTGTATTTAAGGTTACCATCTCCCACATGGCCCTTTGCTCAGAACATCCCAACATGTTGTTAGTTACGGAGCAGGGCTTTGGGCTTAGGTTTATTGTGAGAAACCAAAGGCGTACTTACCATTTTCTGTAATAGCAGTGGAGTTTAAATGAATGATTGTAATAATAACTAGGAACTGTGTTTCTCAGATTTTACTACATGTAAACACAATCATAAGTGTAATCAATGTCAATGACTTCCATTTAATTCTCAGATAAAGTTTCCTTTTAAATACCACACCAAATTTGACACAGTCAATGATAAATGGAATGCAATTAGTTCTACTATTTGCTTTGATGATATGCTAAATTATTTCTTACAACAGACCATTTATTATTCAAAGCTAATGGTTATACTGTTGCATTTAACAAGTTGAATATATCTTAAACTGTGGCAAACTGCTACGTTTCAAAATTAGATACTAAAGCCTAGAAAAAAGTGATTCCATGAATGAGTTTCATCTAATAAATCCTTGTCAATGCTCAAGTCATAAAATCTTAAATTGGAAGAATTTTGTATATATTTCTCATGATTGCACAAATAAAAAAATAATTATGCTGCCTCTTAGTGATTTGCAGTCACTGAATGGATATTTAATCCTAAGGAAAATGTTCAAATTTAAATGTTCTTATGGCATTTTTAACATAAGGCATCTTCTAATTGTTAACAAGACAATTATTACTTTTTTTCCCTCCAGAAATTTATTATGAGCTTACCATGATAATTGAAAAATCAACAGAGAGAGTGTAGTACTTGGAAAGACAAAAGTAATTTCCTAACTTTTCACTTCGTGTTGGTTTTGCATGTCCTGGTTTTTGGTAGCAGGGGGGCCACAGAGGTGGCTTTCTGTGAGAAGCTGCTGGAAGCTTCCACCATGTCCGGCATAGCCAGTCTCTGATGGCTCTGAAGACGGACATGCTGCTGGCCAAGGCTGGGCCAATTAGAAATGATGGTAATGCCTCTGTGATAACAGATTTAAGAAGAAACCAAAACAAAGGTGGGGGGCACAGTTCTAATTCCAGTCAGAGAAGAGGAGGCAGTGAGAACATGTGAGGGAAAACAACATGGCAACATCAAGGTCACTGAAGAAGGAGGGGGAGGAGGTGCTCCAGGCACTGGAGCCGAGGTTCCTCTGCAGGCCGCGGTGAGGACCATGGTGAAGCCGCTGTCCCCCTGCAGCCCACGGAGATCCACGGGGGATGCAGAGATCCACCCGCAGCCCGTGGGCGAGGTGCCCGTGCCGGAGCGGGTGGATGCCTGGAGGAGGCTGTGATCCAGTGGAACACCCGGCAGAGAAAGAGGGCCTTTCCTTCCAGGCTGGAGCAGCCTGTCCTTGGAGGACTGCACCCCGTGGAAAGAGAGACCCACGGCGCAGCAGTTTGGGAGGGCTGTGGGCCCATGGGAGGGGCTCACGCTGCAGCAGGGGCGGGGTGGCTGCTGCTCGTGGGAGTGGACCCACTCCGGAGAGGTTCAGGGAGAACTGTCTCCTGTGGGAGGGACCCCCGGCCTCACAGGGGAAGACTCCTCTCCCTGAGCAGCGGAAGGAGGTCTTGGGTGACAAACTGACCAAAACTCCCACCCCCCTGCCCCCCTGTGCTGTCAGTGGGAAGGAGGTAGGGGTTGGGGGAAAAAAAGGTGTTTTAAGGGCTTATTTTACTTCTCATTATCATCCTCTGATTTTGTTAGTATTTTGTATCTATAAGTTGAGCCTGTTTCACCCTTGGAGTGTTTTATCCCAGTCCTTATCTCAACTCATGAGCCCTTCATTAAATTTTCTTCTCCTCTGTCCAGCTGTAGCAGGGGAGGCTGTGTGAGTAGCTTTTGTGGGCGCCTGGTGTTTGGCCAGTGTCAAACCATGACACACTTACACTGAAATTTCCTCCTATCATCAAAAGGCAGGTCTGTCCCATCTTGATTTATTTTATTCCAAGTTTCAAAATAATGCAGGCAGCAAATTCTGGTTGTTGTTAGAGAAAATTCTTTCACAACATGAGGGGTTACAGAAATGGGCAATTAATTCTTCATTCTGTGGTTACCTTAATAACAGAAAGACAGGCCTACATCAGGTTGCTCTGCCCCAGTCACCTTGCACACACTTGTCTGCCCCCTCCCAAACACCTCCTGCCTCCCTGTTCTTCCTTCCTTCCTTCCACCCACAAGTGGCTGCAGCCCCTCCAGGCACATCTCTAAATCTTACACTCTTCTGCCATTTCCCTAATGTTTCTTCTTCCTTCTATTTATTGAATTCCTCAGAGATTTTTTTCTCACTCTAGTACCTTCTCCTATTTTCTGAGCTCCATGTTTTCTTGTTCCTTGTGTGCAGGGGTTATTCTTCTCAACAATTCAATCCCTCTTAAGATGACAGGAAGAGTTGACACTAGGGATTAAGGAAAAATTAGAAAATATACCAGTGTTTCACAATGAACACTTAAAAACATCACAAATATCATACTGGTCTCAGTAAAATCCTAAAAATTAGCAACCATGGATTGCCCCTTCTGCCAAGGACCATGTAGAAATGAAAAGGGCATCTTAGCGTTTTTCCTTAGGAGAAAAAGAAATGCTCTAGACATTCAAATCATCCTTCCAATTTTGCTGTCCATACAGTATCTTCATATATCTGTCCATCTTGAATAAAAACAGCTGCAACAGCGAGATTTGACTTGGGAAATTCCACTTGCAGGACCACAGCTAATACACTGCTGTGTTTGGTAGGCTTTACTTTAAGGCTCTGCCTCATTATTTTCTCTGTAAACTGTCTGGTCTCTAAATTCTGATCAGAAGTATATTCCCATCATCCAGATGACATCCTGTCTCCTGCCAACATTTTGGCTGGGATAACATTCCCTTGAGGTTCTCTGTCTAGATAAAAGAGACCTCAAAAAATTCTGCATGACTGGCCTAGGGCTGCCTGAAGCTGCAAGTTCTGCTTAACTCTGTCACAACACTCCATTGTATGTATTCATTGCCCCTGCATTTATCTTAGCAAGATTTCATAAAGATTTTTGACGGATGATACATGACTTCTAAACCTTGGTATCCCAACAGAAATATCAGAAAGTGGCAGAGAGCTGCTTCTTTTTCAGTTTGAGGAAAGGCTGCAGACACCAACAGTAGCAGTCTATCATTGCAGCAAAAGCAGTCCATCATACTTGCTATAGCTTCCACTCAGCTCCAGTCAGATACAGCTCTGTGATTTTAGCACTTCAAAGTCTCTGCATTTCTCCAGCACTTATCTTTTTCTAGGGAGTCATGTTAAAATGACCCACCTGCAGAAGGTTTTGTCTTCAGCTTTTTCAGTGAAAAGGATTTATTTAGCAAATAGAATCCTCTTCCCTTTTTGGGGAGGGCACTGGGTAAAGCTCACATTCTACTCATCATTTTTTTCTGCAGCAGAGTGGCTGCTTGCACTGAGATGAGATGTCAGCAGGAGCTCAGTGGTCATCTGCTCTGTTTAGCCAAACAGCAATGGCTTGGACCAGCCTCAGCACACCCCATCTTCTCCCTGGCCAGTCCTTGACAGGCTATTGGGGGCAAGGGGTGTTGAGAGATATAGAGGGAACCTGGGGCTGTGGAGGAGGAGGGAGACAAGGATGGGATGAGGTGAGATAGGATTTCTGCACAAATCATGGGAAGCAGACATGGTTACTGCTGCTGCCCATGGAGCAAATTGTCTCCTCCTACAACACCTTAGATGAGCTTCTGTGGGACGATGACACCACAAAGCCATGCAATCCATGTACCATTACCATTGGCCAGAGCCCCACAGGGGAGATCTAAATCACGCATTCACATGGCATGCTTAATGACCCCATGAGTGAAGTATAAAACAAAGGTAATAATATAGAGCTGCAGTGAAATCCCTTAGGATACTGATGAGAAAGCAGGCAGCTCTGCTTCCTGCAAGGCAGGCGCTGATTTCCTCCGATGGCAGTACCAAGCTGTCACTGCGGCTGCTTGCTTTAGCGCGGGATGCCAGCTGCATGATACCATTAGCATTCCTCATCAGCCACGGCTTATGTCTCTCTGTGCACAGCGTTGGAAAACCAGGTCATTCTCTTGGCTCATCCTCCTCTGATAACTCCTCTTTTCTTCCACTGCCGGGAAGACGAGGATGGAGTAATTAGTTTTCACTAATGTTCATCTCTATGTGGAACTGCTTTTTTGCTCAAGCCAAAAATGAAGTTTTCACATAGTTTGCATGCCCTAAGAGGAGGAAAACTGGAGACAAATTTGGGAGGCACCCATTTTCCTTGTGTTATAATGATTCAGCTGATATTTTACAAAATACCACAGAGAATACAAATGACATGTTAAACTTCCAGTACTCACCGAACAGAGAATAAGTGAGTGTAATTCCAATGAAAATACAAAGTTAAATGCCTACCCATGCCAGATAACAACTGGTACTGCAAGGCTGTCATAACAAGCAACCTAAAATCACACCCTTAAGTAGAAAAGCTGCCCAAAGTTGTATTTAACTGCTCGGGGTTTGCAGGCAGATCAGAGTCCTGATATTCCGAAGAAGCTGCAGGGGAAAATAAAAATGATAAATTCAACCCAAACACCAGATAAGAAGTTCAGGTTTTCTTAATAAGACAATGAATGTGATGGCTTCTAAATCTTTGAGGAATAAATTTTGAAAGGACTGTATAGAGCATGATACAGAGAGATAAAGCAACAAACTTTATTAAAGAGTAAGTTATTTTGGGCTGTGGGTGAATACATAAACATAAATGCCCACAAAGAATTATCTGGTTGGTACAGTGAGGCTTGTATATTGGTAGAGTAACTGTATCAGTAATTAAAGCTGCATTAATGTGCTTGACTGATGCTCTGAAAGTGTCATTGTAATGGCAGTCACAGCACCAACTGAAGCAACTAAGCTGTGAGAGGAGGAGCTACTAGCTACAGAGGCTCCTTGTCAGGAATATGCTTGAAATTTAATGTGTTGGTACACTATTAAAAATAACATGATTTAAATAATAATACGCCCCCATCCCCCACTGTTTACTATCTACTGGAATAATTGCAATATCAACCAAATTGCATGCAGTGTTTTAGGAGATAAAATATGAAGCAGAAAACTCATCAGTAGTCATTGATATCCTCTCATCACCAGGGGGGCTCTTTGGAAAGAAGCACACCAAGTTTCAAGCTACTACATTGTATTTTGGGAGGCTGGGAAGGATCAAAGTCACCCTGAAATTACAGTTGGATGTGAAGACACTAGAAACATTTAAATTTCTCTTTTGCAATGATTTAAGTTAAGAAGTCCTAAACATGGCATATAAGCTGTCCAGACCTCTGAAAACACAGATCTGTTCCTTCAGTTAGGTGAGAGTTACAGCTCACTGGGAGAAAAATATCAGCCAGGAAAGTTTGCAAATAGATTTAGTGGGAATACTTTTGCTCCTAAAACAAGAGAAACATTAAAAAAAAAAAAAAAATCCTACTGAAGCATAGATGATCCTAGCTGCCTAAATTCAGAAGAGTAATTTTACAGAAGATTCAGATACATCAGCATTATTAAAATAGGATTTAGCCCAGAAGGCCACACATCCCTTAAACTTGTCATAACAACTCCAGATATAATAGAAGCCCAAGGTCAAACTATACTTCAGATATGTGATGTTAGTTGCAGATATCTTTGTTATATTTTTCAGCTTCATCCCTTGCAAGCCATCGGGTTTCAAATAGATCCTGAAGAAATAAGGATCTTCAGTAAGTCAAATGACCTATTACCTGCTTCCTGAAGTGATTAATTTAATAAAAACTATTTCAGTGTTATCCACAATCAGTACCAATGTGATAATGAATACCACCTTAGTCCTCCATGTTGTGTGAAAACAGCACTTTGGTTCACAATGGGGTAATCACAATTTCATATATACATGAGACCAATACTAAGGACTTAACAGTTACAATGATGCACAAAGAATTAATTCAAAGAACCCCTGGACAGAAGTCCTTCCTTGAATTTTTTTCCAGATTTGAGCCTGGAATGTCAAGTGTGCTTAAAATGTAATTTGCAGCAATGAGCATTTTACCATGATTGGGCTTTTCTTATGCATTGCCAAAAGTGAGATAAAGGAGCTTCTCTGACACTGTTAGGCCCCGATTCTTGCACTCTACATGCTTTGGTGATATTTAGACTATGAAAATATGCACAGTATTAGTGCTGGTCTTTTGTAATGCAGCTACTGAGCTGTTAAGAAGAAACCTAAACTTTGCAGTTGCCTCCTCCCATAAATCAAACACTGCCTGTTTCATCACTGGAGGTGCAGAATTAAATACCCTTTAGTTAGATCTTGTAGTGAAGACAAACACTCTGCTTTAGAAATTAACCCTGCAAATAAAAAAGTACAAGCAGCCACCATTTTTTTATGTTTTACTGCATATTTTCAGGGGAGTGCGAGGAGAGAAAAAGAGATTTCCAAGTTCACAATATATTAGAATAAATCCCTTTCTAGAAACATTGCATAAGATAGTGTAATAGTTCTGGTTTGATTCATTTATGACTTAAGATATTCTTTACAGATGAAGGGACACCTCTTCCTACTGCCAGCCCTTGGCCAGCTGCTACTCCTGGCACTTTGTGCTCACCCAGCAAACGGCTCACACCCAGGCTCTAGCAGGCCACTGATCAATAACTAACACTTTCAGCTGAGTAGAGACTTCCATGGCAGGATAAAGTGACAATAGCAGAGGAGGCAGATTGTAAAAATCTGACCAGCCATAGTAACACACACTGGAGGACAGCTTGAGTTTGCACATTAACTTCTTTGTTTGTCTTTCTCCAACAGATGATACTTCTATCGCATAGTAAGTGAGCAACATTATTTGGGGTTTTGTATTTAATTAAAAGCTAAGAAAAAAAGGCTAAGTCCTCTTCTATTCTTATTTCTTGCAGCCAGTGATCTCAAAGGTTTTCACTAAACAGTTGTGCTAATACTCTTGTAGTCACATATCAAGAAGTGGGAAAAGTGGAAAACACTAGAAACATAGAACCACACAGTATTCTGAGCTGGGAGAGACTCAAGAATATAATTAAATCCAACTCCTGCCACAGGGCAGACTAAAAGGTAAACCATATACCTAAAAGCATTGTACAAAGCCCTCTTGACCACTGACAGGACTGGGGACGTGACCACATCCCTGGAGACCTTGCTGCAGTACACATCTCTGAGCATTCAGCCCAAAAACTGTGCGAAGAGACCTTTTGTTGACAGCACTGTCATGGAGAGCGCAAACCTTAGCTGTGGTTGTGCAATTGTGTTGCGAGGGTATGAGAGGATAGTAATTAGCTGTGCAGGAAAAGGTCTGTGGGACTGAGTTTAGGCCTCAGGCTCTGAACATGAGCCAGCATGGTGGAGCTGCTCAGGAAGACTGCTTAGAAGCTGGTAGAGACACTACCATGGTAACGCCTGCAGTTGTTGGATCTGGTTCAGAAGGTTTGGCTCTAGCACCCATGGCCCATTAATGTTTATGCAGTGTAATATATTATAAATGAAAAGCAGTTCTGGGGGGGTCCTTTGTACTGCTGGTGATGAGGTGATTCCTTCCACAGTTTCATCCATGCTAGCATCTTCAATAGGAAGAGTGGTCTCTAGACCATTCATGTCTCACAAAAATGCTGCTGAAAGAGCCTGCAATCTTCTTTAGGATCCTAAAAAATGTAGTTGTAACAGCAAGACCTGCGTTCCTTAATCTGCTTTTTCATTAAGATAATATCTTATATGCAGATCAGCTTTGTTTGCCTCCAGCTTATTGCAGTTATGCATCTAAAGCATCACAGCCCTGAATGTTATTCATGAGTTGTAGTCTTCCACCCAGTACCACAGTGCATACACATCACTAACCTCACAGGCATAGGAGAAGGAAAAGTCACAGTCCTTCTGTTTAATAAAACAAAATTATGAGGTCACTTCTCTCTGCCTGAAGATGTATTAAAAATAAGAAAAACATTCTGAAAATATTCTGAAAAAGGTCAGAGCAACAAATGACCCAGTAAAGTGCACGGCTCTTTGAGCAGCAATACCGCTGAGCAAAGAAGTCTCTTCTTACTGTGCATCATAAATCCTGTCTCCAGTTCTTAAAGTGTTCACAAGTCATCTTTCAAAATAGAACATAAAACCAGTTTCTGCATATCTGTGATATGGGTATAAGGGCTTCCTACAGGAGCAAGCCTCACTTCTCCACCATCATCATCTATTACCATAATCTCCTACACTTCATGGTACTAAATGCGTGGTACTAAAAACAAAGTTTTATTACTGAAAAAAATTTCCTAAAATTACTGAAATTATTTTTAAATGCTACCCCAAAACACTTACATGGCATTTAAATGTAGTCCTAAAGCACATGTGGCTAGTACAAACTGTTTGCATTTCTGTATTTGTGCGCTTTTAGGAGTGAAAAGGATTTAGACAGCAGTTGTGATCCTTTAAGGATGATGTAGTCCTTACAGAGCAACTGTTCACAAACTGCTACACACTTTTCCACTGCAATTCAGGTCCCTTTGAAGTTCTTCAAAGTCTTGTTCATGTTCAGTGATATGATAATCGTGGGTAAGCAGGCATGGAAACGTCACTGACGCTGCTCATCTTGCAGAAACCCTGTGACACCTTTGACTAGGGTGTGTTATAGCACAGATGGTTTCAATCTTTCCTTTTATCTCTCCGACACCAGCATGACAGAGCAAACACTTCCACGGTGCTGGGGAACGTGACATATGGAGCAGGACTGATGCTGTGTATGCTCTTGCAAGCCCCAAATGGCCAGGGAGCTGCAGCCACCTCTGGCCTCCTCTGGCCTCGTGTGCTGCTCTGAAGCTTACTACAGATTTCCATCTTAGCTGGGTTCAAAGAAAGGCCAAACTGAATCCCAAAACAAACAAACAAGCCCTAAGTGCCCTTACAAGCTTATCAGCATTGCTGAAGCTTTTCTTTAATTTCTTGTTTTCTTGTTTGTGCAAAGAAATCTGCAGTCACTTAACAGTCTTGGCATTGTGTGTGACTCCCTGCATCAGCAACTAGGTCAACCAGCAGGGTAAAGCACTGTACATGTGAGAGGCTCCCTCAGCTCATAATCAGCCGATGCCTGCTGATTATATTTTGGGAATTAGCTAGGTAGAAGAGAATGTCCTCCCAGGCATGTGCTACTCTGAAATTTTAGTCCATTTGCACCAGTCATCTGAAACCTCTTCTTGGCCCCAGCTGAAAGGAGTGCTAAACCCATGGCAGCTAAAACAAGACTAAAACCAGTGGAAAGTTCAGGGGGTTTGTCTTCTTCTTTGCTCTTTTCAGCACTTGTAACTACCCAGTAATTAGTCGCAGCACTCAACACTATATAGGGCTTGTTCTGGGTTCAGAGAGTATCAGCTTTCCCAAGTGATGCAGATAACTCTTGGGTAAGATAAAAGTGAGAGGATAAAGACACAGGATATTTTTATTTGGACTATTTTTATTTACCATATGAACATCATTCCTCTCAGTGCCTTAGGCAAAGACAAATAAAACTGCAAAGATGACAGCTACCCTTACATCTAGGCAGGCAGAACTCCCCATCCTGCCAAAGCGTGGGTTTGCTTGCTTCGTCTCTAGTGGAGCTGCCTCTGTTGTAGTGCCATCAATTTGGAAACACTGCTGCAAGAACATGTTTTTGGCCTTCACTCAGAAACTCCTGCCAGCCCTCCACAGAGCCTGGGAGACCTTTTACGCTGCGAGCTTGCCTTTAAGGGAAAAGTCCTTACAGAATAAATGATTTCTACATTGCTCTTGTAGCTCAAATGTTCAGATAATCTGTAAATTAAAAAAAAACCAACAAACAAATAAAACTGACAGCTTTTCAGAGTCCCACCTGGGACATACCATTCCTCTAAAAGCTATGGAATAATACCGAGATTACCTCCAAACTCACTCATATGACAAAATTCTTGAATCAGAGCACCAAAGCATTTGTGACTACACAGCAACTGCAGACATGAAAAATGGAAGGACATTTCTGTCCTACCTTCTCCTTTTTTTATCACTTTAAATCTAATCTTCCATATTATGCAGAATTTGTGAAATTGCAGCCAATTTATTTACCTACAACCCTTTCTGCCCTTTCTTTTGCACTGTGCCCAGCCATGCCTATGCACAGTGACAGCATTTCACCCTATTTCAGGAGCTATAGAGTCAGAAGGGCTTAAAGGAGGCTTTGGGGGAGGTCATCAACAGCCTCCCGGAGAGGCTGCTTGCACAAGGGTGGCAGTGGAGCTTGCCAGGGCACATGGTCATCCTGCCCAGATGGTATTGCTGTGCACTGCACCTCACTCAGCACATCTGCCGTGCTTGTTGAGGTACAGTGGGAAAGGATCTGAGCTGTGGGGAGTAAGCTGGCACATTCACAACGTGCTCTCAGTGTGCAATAGAAGCAATCTGGAACACATTTTAAAAAGCCCTCCAAGTGCAGAGCAGGGGTGGCCATACAAAAAGGTTGTGCAAAATAATATTGACCTTAGATTCCACACTCTAACTTCCTTGACAGCAGCTTATTTCCAGGGTGGATAAACCTGAAGATGGAAAAGTCTGCTTAAGTACAGAAACATGAGTAACAGAAACTTGTCAGATAATGACAATACAGAAAATGTATAGTGTGAATTTCCATTCTGTCTCCTAATGCAAGGTGGAATGGAGAGTTGAAGAAATTAAAATGTGAGCCATTCAGGAGTGATGTGAAGTTAGGTTCTTTCTCATGATGGACAGTTCAACTGTGGGACTCCCAGATGATAGATATTACTGATGGCTAGGACTCTGTAGGAGTCTGTAAGGGCATGAACACTAACACCAGTGTTCAGAGTTGCAACACATTGAAATTTTGAAATCAGTCAGGGTTTACCCCAATCCTCAGTTAACATGATTAGGACATTTCTTGCCCCTTCCTCTGCTGAATACTAACAGGGAAAGCATATAGGACTATGTGAGTCGTGGCTAATCCAGCAAAACAGCTGGTGCAACATACACGGGAATGTTGCTTTAAAAACTGTGACTTTGTAATAGTTAGAGGCCTTGGTGACAGTGGCTTTCCTTTTAAGGAGTATCTCACCCATTTGTGTATTCTACTTCTTGTATAAAGTCATTAAAAACTTGAAAATGAAAATGACAAAATGTCAAATCTAGAAAATTAACTACCTAGTGACTGGATGGGAGGTGGAGGCTCCCTGGAGTGTGTGTTTACTGCCCTTAAAAATCAGATACATGTGTTAGGTTACAGGTAGGTTATGGCCTCAGATATATGCTAGTGCTCAACCATAATTAGCCCTGCACACTTCCTTTCCACAAAGGGGCACTTTAAAGAAACCTATTTAAATATATATAACTCTGTAAAAATAGAGTACTTTGAGTACTTAGAAGTCAAATTTAAAATATAATCACACTAGAAGAAATATCCAGCAGTCTGTGCACATTTCCAACTCGGCAAAGGACATATCAAGTATTAGATCTCACTCCAGTACCCCAGGTTCCCTGCAAGCACCAGCTCTTATCAGTTGTCACAGTCTGGATTAATCCATCAGACTGGCTGTGTGCCATTAAGACCAAAGGGATGTGCAAGGTACAGAGGCAAAAGGTCTCTCTGCAAATGTAGTGAGACAGAGGCAGTGTCGCAACGCTTGCAACAGGAATTGGCAGAGCCCATGATATTACATCAGTTTCTGCCCAATTGCTGCACGTTCATTAAAAGAAAAAAATCATGGGCTGTGTAGAAAAACTCAAGGTGGGGATTGTTAGTGGCACCAGAAAGGAGCAAATATCAATAAAATGTAATCATAAGGGTTTTTTAAAAATCACTTATTTTGTAGTTTTTGTAGCTGACATGCTGCAGATTGTACATTACTATCAGTATTTTGGTGCAGAGCAATGAAGCACAGAAATGGCACCTACTCGTTCTGCCTGGCCAGCCCTTGCTCAGCTGCGTATCCTTCACATAGACACAAGATCTACTTCACCACAGAGATATAAATGGAACCAGAGAATGACAGGACAATTTGGGTTAGAAGGGACTTTTATGATCATCTAGTTCCAACCCCCTGCCCATTGGCAGACACCTTTCACTCAGCCAGGTTATTCAAAGCCCCATCCAGCCTGGCCTTGAACAGTTTCAGGAAGAGGGCATCCACAACCTCCCTGGGCAACCTGCTCCATCCTGCAGCACTGAGCCACTGCGCTGGGTGCCACAGCTGCGGCATCTCATCTGGGCATGCGTTATAGGCACATCCAGGCTTTCCCAATGCACTCTGTCCTCATGGCCATAGCACACAGTAGCTCCCACCAAGCTACTGTATAATGTAATTCCAGGTATTAACAGGTAATAACTCCTCAAAACCCAGTGATGCAACTAGAAGATCAGATCCGAATAAGCTCTTGCCTGGAAACCCGTGAGCCTCTGGGACAAAAGATCCCAGGAGTTGTTGTTGTCAAAGAAGACGGGTGGCAGAAACTCAAGAGCTATCTCCAAATCAGGGCTACCACAGCACAGCAATCAAAGTGGTCCCTCACTTGCAGGACAGCACTGCCCTGGAGGGCTCGTGGAGGGGAGGGGCAGATCAGTGTGCAGCACACGAGGAAGAATGGGCATATGGGTCTGCCAGTTTGAGACAAATTTTACTATCCTCTGATAGAAGGCAGGTTACAACCATCCCTCCCCCACCAGGTTCAGGAAAAAAAAATTTTCCTCGGAGGAAAGTGAAAGAGATAAAAAAAAGTTTATTTAACAAACACACAGGAAAAGAATAATAATGCTGAATAATAAAATCTCTCACTGTGGAGAGAAACCTGGGAAGATTTCAGCGTCCTTCTGTAGGTGTGGTCTCTCTCCTCCTCCTCACAGCTGGGTCGTGGTGGGCCCACCTCCGGGGCCTTGGTGGAAAATTCTCCCGGTGTGTTCTGATGTTGTTGAAACAGTCCAGAAGAGAAGAAGGGAAAAGCCGAAGTCCCAGGAAAACAAAGTTCAACTCTCTGTCTCCTTCCAGAGAAAAGGAGCTGAAAGCTGGCTGGAAAGCAAGAAGGGTGCTTCCTCTGCTCTTGCTGCTGCAGAGCAGGACGCAGAGGAGTGTGTGTCTGTGTCCTTGAACAACTGCTTTGAAAAGTTCACTCGGTTTTTTTCTCTCCCCCCTCTCAGGCTCAGTTTAAAAAGGCACAGAAAGGCACAGGATTGATATCTGGGCATAGAGCAGCAATAGGAGATACACATCATAAAGTTACCCCAAGAAAATAGGAAAAACACACTAAGAAGAAGAAAAGCAGATGAGAGTGAAGAAATCAAGACCAATTAACTTGCTTAAAGAAGAAACAAAACATGCAAAGCACCCCTACAGAAAGAAAAAGAGTAATTACTATCCCAATAGTAGCTATAAACCAAAGCAGTTGCTGAAGTTAGCATAGGGATCTTACTCAGTTGCAGAGGAAGGAAGTGATCCACCAAGCACTTCTGTGAGCAAGGTGTGCTCTGCATTGCCAGAAGCACTGTCTGACAAAATGTCTCTTTATATATATATAATGTGAAGAAATAAGGTTTTCCATGAATTACTGTCCAGCTAGAGGACCTTCCCCTCTGTCATGGCCAGAGAAGGGCATTTCTTTCCTATTGGCAATTATGCCCTTCCTAAACACATTTTTACCTGAAACAGAGCTAAAATACAGCATTTAGACAGTTGATTTCAAATATAATGATCCCAAGTTGAACTGTACCATTTCTGTTCTTTTTGAAGCTCTCCTGTGCTCATTTTCTTTACTGGGAAGTGCATCTTTTTAGCCAGCCTTTGCATAGTAAAAACCAGCAGTCCTATTAGTAGAGGAGCATTCTCAAATACAAATCTAGATTTCTACTGTTGATGAGAAAAGACAGCCTGCTGGAGAAGGCGGCAATTCCCACAGTGGGACCATTCTGACCATGGGCTAGGGGCTGGGTACCTGGGCTCAATCTTCACTCAAACACTGCTTGAACGGGAGCAAGTCAGATCCCTTCCCAATGCCTCATTCTCCTCATTCATAAAATAAACGTATATGAGTGACATATATTTGAGATTTAAGAGTAAAAAGAGAGTTAAAGAGATATTGTTGCTGTTGTTATAATTTATTATTATTCACACTTTTACATCACCTTTCTCACCTACAATGTGTTAGGCATTGCCTTACATGAAACCTGGAACTGCATCTACCAAATTTGGTTGTTTGCCATCCAAGCTGTGCTTTAGGCAAGGAAAGGTACCTTTGTATCTTACTGAAGCCTCAAACACATGTAACAAGTGCCAACAGTTCTTCCAGCTATCCCTCTTGTTCTCAATGCATGCCTTATCTTAAGAAGGTACTGTTTCACATTGTATTTTCCAAATCCAGGGAATTCAGTGCAAGTTCATGTCTATCTTCATTGTTTAATCAAAACACTGTTGATCTCATTACTAATTCACCCAAGCAGAATAAATGTGATTCAAAGGAATTTGATGTGGAAGAATCTACTCTGTTATTTAGCCCAAGTCCAGAAGAGCCTGTTAAAGAGAGAGACCTTAAACATTTTTAGCTCCAGAATAAACAAAAGGCAAAAAGATGCAAGGGATGGTGATGGATTATTGTGTTTCTGCATTCCAGGTGTCAGAATAAAATGTACTCCTTGTCTGAACTTTGGAATACACTTGTAGAATGGACTCAAAGATAAAATACCCAAAATGCCACTGCTGGGTGATCACTTATCCTCATAAATAAGAAGTAAGTGCTACCATAAACTTCAATGCCTCCTGTGAGATCATTTCATTCTGGTAAAGAAATGGGGAATATACTCAAAGATCTAAATTTACCAGCAGGTAAATCACTGCCCTTTTGGCAAATTAAAATAAACTGGCAGTGATATGTGTCACATAGTCCATATGGTCGCCTTGGAGGTATGTCCAGCAAAATGAGACTTCAGCTCCTGGGAACTTCAAGTGAATTATTAGCTTTGCTCCATGTCTGTGAAGAGCCAGACATACCATCGTTTATAGACTGTGAAAAACAAGAACAGAAGATAAGCTGTTCTAACATTGCCCTCTATCAGAAATTTGAAGTAAAGACAAAATTTAAATGATTTATGAATTTTGTATGTAGCAGATGTTATTGTCATAGTTAGCAAAAGAAACATATAACATCATATGAACCATAAACACATACATAATTTTATTTATGTGATGACAGGATTCAGTGGAAGTCCTGCATGAATCAGCTGTACAGCTCAGTGCTCATGTACCTTCTGGGCCTCTTGCTCTCCCACCAGCTCGCTCCTTCAAGCGCTGGCACACTTACAGCTACTGAGTAGATTAGGTTAAAGAACTGATTCAACTGAAAAATAACAGAGGGGATGGAAAAAGGTTGTTTTCCAGCCACATGAGTCCACTATGTGGTTGCAGATTGCTCATACTGGGCAAAAGGGGATGTAATGTGGGGCAGGACTGGCAGGCAAGGACACAAAAGGGAGATGATGACATTATAAGCTACCTTTGCAATCTGATGTCAAGTAGTTGATTATCAAAATACACCCTAAAACCTTTTCTAATATAATGTTGTGATGAGGAAAATATTTGGCCAGGATTATAACCAAAGGATTTAAATGAGAAGAAACTCAGAATTTATGAGAATACAGTGAATTACTCAAATTGGTTTTTAAAAAATAATTTTAGAGGAAAACTGTCTAGGATAGTTATACAGTAGTGAGGCAGGGATTTTGCTTTTCTTGTCAAAACTACTGTGGTGGTAGTCTATATTATGTCTTCTTTAGTCAGCAACTTCTGTGTTCCAAGGTGCCATCTACAAAGGCACAAGGGACATCCTGCTAGGCTGAATGAGTGCTTCTAGAGCTGGGTGCCAAGTTATAACAGTTGGTACTTTATTGTCACTCATCTCTTCCTAATCTGTCATAAAATGTAAGTTGCCAATCTATTATTGCTATTACTGATGTGATTATATATGGTTTCCATTTTTCAGAATATACAGCCATGTAACTCATTTAAATACTACTATATGGTAATGAAATTACCTAGATGGAATTTTAATTCAGCATAGGTTCACAGTGGTGTTCAGGCATTCAACTCCAGTGAACTGACATCTGGCATCACTGGTGTCCTGAGATCTTATTCATGGCTTCTCCCACAGCTCCTAAAGCATCCAACCATTCTGCTGACAGACCCCTCTGGACTTTGAGATTTCTTCCACTGAACAGATCTGTAACTGTGCACTGCTTTGCTGTGAACCCTCTAAAGTTCTGCTGCCTAAGCCAAGCCAGCTGAGCTCTGCTGTAGACACAGGTGTGCTGGACAAGGAGGGTACTGCCTGACTGTGCATTAATTGAGAATGGGACTAACATGAGATTTGGATGCAGCAGGGTGTGGATGGAAGTCCTGTGCAGCCACGGGGCTGAACATGTCCCCGGGTGTTGCACACTGTACAGGGCTACAGCCTTCCCAGCCCCTTCTGATCAATGCAAGCCTAGAGTTAAGAGTCCCACAAGAAGCCCCAATCAGCTTGTCTCTGCACAAGAACTCTAAATGAGGGGCTCTGAAACACAGATCCACGACAATACTGAGCTTTCCAGTGCCCCCTTCCATGAATCAGGTGCTCTCCCAAATAACAGTAGAGCACTTGAGAACTCTGTCCTGTTTGGAACAAGAAGGTAGTGGTCTATGCTGTACATGTGGCGTGTGCAAGTGGGATCACAAATGCTGTGACTTCTCTCAGCTTGATTTGGAACAAGGCTTTGGACCTGGATTTCAACTCTGTCAGAATACAGCCTGCCCTAAAGCTTTTCAGGCATGATAGTTTAAATCTTTCTGCACCTGTCCTGAACATGCTGCCCATATTTTATAGAAGAATTAAATGCTCATATGCATAAATACATATAAATGCAGACTTCAATGTCAGTTGTGGTAATTTAGGAATTTAAAAAACTTTGTAAAATTCAGATTTATTATCTGCCTCAAGTCCTTGAGCTGAAGCTGAAAGTCAGGGATGAAGTTTTAAAACAGAGAAGCAGCTAGGGAAGAGATATTCTGTCTCCAGGACAAAGCTTAGCTGAAGAAAAAAAAATTTGCTATGGTTTGCAAACATCTTTTTTCAAAGACTTACATTTCAATCTTAGGGCTTGTGTCTCCCAGGCAACATCTGGAAAGATTAAAGTGCAATGTGCTTTGATAGGTATTTTTTATTAAAATGCTTTCAAAAAGCACCTTCAGGAAAAATAAAGATAAATAACAAAGTAATATAATTTTTTTTCTCCGCTTTCTTTAAATAATTTTGGGATAACAATAGTATTTTTTCTCTCATTCTCCTATCAGCCAAACTGATGGAAGCTGCAGGATGGGGTCTTACACTGCAGTTTACCCATGTTACACAGAATATTATGATCTTACCTAATTGTATTTATTTTTCAGATATTTGCATACTGAAACATGATACTGGGACATAAGTGCAGCAATATTATTCTTCCCTATTGTTTGATCTACAGATATTTTTCAGCTTTAAAATTGTAACTTTTAATTTTTGGGGCTTTAGTCCTGCAAATGGTATAGAATCCTTATTTTACCACCTTTATTACCAGAATAAAAAAAATCTTACTGACATATTAAAACTGTGAGTAAAATTATGATCATGTTAAAACAGATGATAATATTCCCATTGTCTTCAGCAAGACAGTTTGTCAGCTTTTCTTGGTATAATATCAGAAAAGCATGTCTTCAGAGGATGCCAAAAAGCAAGGGAAATTTGTACCATCTCTGATGATTTCTGTTGTATATGTCATCCACATATCAAAGAAGAACACATAGCTCTGCAAAAATCACTAGAGAAAATTTGGCTACAAATAAAATAAATAAATATAGAATTCGTGACTAATCAGAATTCAAATAAAGTCTGTATTTCCCCCCAAAACGACCAGAGATGTGAAGATTCATCACATTAGAATGAAAAGTTAAAATCCTGTCACCATGTTCATTTTGGAACCATCCACTGCTATGAGGGAACGTGGAATGCTGGTCCCGGCTCACAGCTGAGAGGGCTTCTGCTGGACTGAGTCCTTGGACGGCTTCTGGCAGCAGCCTGCATTGGCCTTTTTGGCGGAGGCTCCTGCACAGCCAGCATGAATTCCCTCACTGGGGACTCCCCATTGCTGCCTGGTGCAGCACACATGCCTGGGGTCATGTAAATCCTGTGGGACCCTCCTAACCCTGGGTAGGGTTACTTTCATCACCAGGATTTTCAAACAGCAGCAGCTGCTTCCATAACCTATCTCATGTATTCTAGTTTTCACTCTCCAGATCTAAAAGAGCAACCACTTCATGCAGGTGGTAAAAGATCATTTCTAAGGGCAACCCTGCCACGTCACTTCTTGCTAACTCCTAGGTAAGCTTTCTCAGTCCTAAGTAGTTTTACCTCAATACCTGTGTGCAGCCCAGTGCACACTCAAGTCGAACTGTGTTTAGCCTGTGTATAATAAGAGTATTCAACAATAAGGAATCATTCAGATATTCAAAGTTGAATACAGGCCTATACAGAGATCTGACCCAAAGTAATTTTTGACAAATATTTTTATTATAGAATGAGACTTCTATGCAGTGATTTAAACAGATAATTATTTTTCAAAAATTACAACAGAAAATAATTGAGGTCATAAAGACACATCACAGTTCCTTCCTCCCTGAATGAAATTTCAACAAATAGATTTCTCAAGACATATAAAAAAGAAGTATGTACTATTTTTTTCCAGGCTTCAGAGTCTTCATAAAAATACCCCTGTCAGGCCAGATGGAGCAATGGTACAGGGAAGTATTATTATAAAAATATTAGTGAACATATCTGTTTAATCTACCATATATCCACTCCTATTGTAGCAGCTGTGGTTTTAAATGCTACTAATTACTGATTTCTCCCTAACAGCATTTATAATGATTGCACATCTGGCTTTGGTTTCTCACCAATAGCTCACTTAAAGACTGTGTTGCAGCTCACTCTTACTGTGCATTTATTCCAAGGGTGCTAATATCCTGGTTGTTTGATTTTTGCTAATATTTTCCTTTTTTTGTTGTTGTTGGTTTTTCTGTTGTTGTTTTCTAGTGAAGAGTGATAGATTGCCTACAGGCTTGCTCTGTACCTCATTGATATCAGTTAACCGAATGGCAAACATAATTCTAAAACCAACCACAATAGGCAGTGGGCTTTGAGTAGCAGATCATAGGTTCTTATTGTCAGAATCTCCTCCTGCAGTTTTACAAGCACGTTGTCATTTTGCAGGTTAGAAATGCTTGCTCTTCGTCTCTTAAGTACTGCTTTTAGGGTATCATTTACTAACCACTCTATTTATAGAGGTTGATGCCAAGTTTCCGTCTGATAGCCTGGAGCTATGGATCACTCAAAAAAATCTTATCTTGTTCCAAAAATAACACAGATAATGTCTTGCATTTGCTGGTTAGTGTTTGCATATGGCATATATTGCCACATTTTGAGGAAATGGCTTGCAATAATAACGAGAAAATGTACCTATTGTGAAATTTTGTAAGATTTTTCATTGAAAATACTTAATAATTTATCCATTAAGAAATTATTCTTGCTACAATTGTTAATTTGGGATTTAAAAATAAGTTTGCCCACATTTAAGGTAGGCAAGTTTCTGTTTTACCATGTTAGTTTCGGGTAAGTCTTTTTATACTGATATGAGAAAAGCCTCCCTAAGAAAATTGTACCAGTAGGAGCATGTAAGAGCACTATAAATGGCTGTGGGCAGCTTGGCTATGGGAACATTTTCAGCAGCCTCTAGTGGTTGAAGGACAACTTAAATGGCTGAAGGAAGACTGATCTGTCACATCAGGGCTTGTTTAACAACATTCACACTTTGAACTTGACCAAGCAGAGTTTGGAGCTTCTGGACCTATGAATACTTAAAGGGGGTAAGAGCACTGGACTAGAGGCTTGAAGTTGCTCCCAGAGACATAAAGCCCCATTCTTTGCTGGGTTGGACCTGTGTGAAGTCACCTCTCTGATATCTCTGATCACATTTGTGCCTTTTCTCTGCTGCAGTTCCCCACAAGCCATCCACAGCTGTAGAAGGGCTCTAACTCTTGCCTATTTGGAAAAAAAAAACCAAAAAAAACAACCTAAGAAAAATAGGAACAAACCATTTGGTTCCCTAAAACCAGCAAACCAAAATAGTTTGCCTTTTGTGTTCTGCTTTTTTTGGATAATGTTGTGAATTAAGATGACAGGCAGTATCACACAACTTAGCTAGCAACAGAGCAATTTACAACCTGCTCTTTTTCACTCAGCATTTCTACTCTGAGCTAAGACAAATGGGGTTTGGTGCCAAAATAAAACAGCAACAGTTTCTTCTCAACTCTGTGTTTTCCCACTTGACCTGCATGCAAGCCTTCCCTTTTCCCAAGCCCTTCACTGCAGACTGACAGCAGTAAAGCATTTCAGCACACATTCCCACAGTTGTGATCCCTGAAGTACTGCTCTGTTTTCCAACACTGGGTGTTTTCCAAGAGCTGATCTTCTCCCCTGTACTGGGCACTGGTGAGGCCACACCCTCGAGTGCTGTGTCCAGTTCTGGGCCCCTCAATTCAGGAAGGACATTGAGGTGCTGGAGCGTGTCCAGAGGAGGACAACTGAGCTGGTGAAGGGTCTGGGGCACAAGTCCCACGAGGAGCAGCTGAGGGAGCTGGGGATGTTTAGCCTGGAGAAAAAGAGCCTCAGAAGTGACCTTACCACTCTCTACAACTCCCTGAAAGGAATTGTAGCCAGGTGGGGGTCAGGCTCTCTCCCAGGTAACAGGCAGTAGATCAAGAGGACATGGCCTCAAACTGTGCCGGGGGAGGTTTAGGTTGGACATTAGTAGGAATTTCTTCACTGGGACGGTGACTGAACAGCAAAAGGGATTGCCTATGCCCAAGGAGGTGGTGGAGTCACTGTCCCCAGAGGTGCTTAAGGAAAGACTGGATGTGGCACTCAGTGCTGAGCACTGATATACACGGTGGTGTTCAACACTGGTTGGACTCGATAACCCTAGAGATCTTTTCCAATCTAAATGTTTCCTTGACTCTGTGATCCTGTGATCTCAGGAAAATCTACTGGCGGCAGCAAGAACAAATACACACGCTTTCAAACCCGTCCATCCTTCTCTGCCCTAAGGGCAGAATCATACAAAGCCTTCTTGACACGGGGCCGCCCTGAGCCACATATGGCTTTCACACTAATTCCCTAATCAAGCCCAGATTAATCAGAAGTGCCCGGGCCCTGAGGCCATCGGTGTCCCGAGGTGCCCGGGCGAGCCCCGACAGCGGAAAGCGCAGGAGGACACCAGCGACGGCGCCAGGGCGAGCCTCGAACCCGCGACTTCATCGGACCCGTCACTCACTGCGCCGCTGCGTCACAGCGCGTGCTCCCGCCCCTCGAGCCCAGCGCTGCGGCGGCGTCAGCTGACCGCGGGTCACGTGACCCGCCGGCGGGTGAGCGGGCGGAGGCGCCGGGGATGGAGCAGTGACGGTAACGCCGGGGCCGGGGCCGGGGCCGGGGCCGGGGCCGGGGCCGGGGAGCGGGCAAGGGAGGGGAAGGGGGGAGGGACAGACAAACAGACAGACAGACAGGTAGGTAGGTAGGTGTCTGGGCTATCCGGAGCGGCTACCGCAGCGCCCCGGCCTCCCCCGGCGCCGAGCCGCGCAGGGCCTGGCATGAAGGGCAGCTCCGGCCGGGCCCGGCGGTACCGCGGCTCCCAGGGCTCTGCTGGGCCTCAGGGCCGCCAGGCCACCGCTCTGCCGCCGCGGGGGGTGTTTACCTCGGGGAGGGCGACGTGACAGCGCGGCCTGCGGAGCCCGAGCCGGCGGCTGCCGGGCTATGGGAACTGGCATCTAATCCCTGTGATCCAGGTCATCGGCTCCGCGGGGAGCGAGGGCAGCGACCCCCGCTCCCGGTGCCAGCCCCAGATCGCCTCCGCACAAGCGTGGGGACTCCCCATGGCGCAATCTCCCCGGCTTCCTCGTTGTGGCCGCTTCTGTTTATGAAACGTGGAGGCCAAGCGCCAGAAGTGATTTCTGAAAGCGAGCTTGAAGAAGTGACACCCTGGGGACTTAGTGCTAAGTCACATTAGTAAATTGAGCTTTACTACTGAGCTAAATAGAAGCAATTGTCCCCTGCCCCTTGCCCTCTTTTTTTTCTGAAAAATGCAATGCTGTAGTTGAGATTTTGTTTTGACATCACTGTATGTTTTTCCAGGTACAGCACTGAAAACAGTTGTTCATAGGTTTTATTTAGATTGTAGTATACTGCATGCAAGGTTTTTTCTTTGGAAATCCATTTTCCTAATAACATAGGGATGAAGTAGTGTACATTATAAAAAAGTGCTGGTCGTAGAGGTACATGATGTGAACAACAGTTACATATTCTTATTGCTTATTCTGGGTTTTATTTTGAACACTTGGTATTTCCTGCTTTATCCTGTGGTTCTTTTCTTTTAATTGCTTGGCTTTCATTTAGTGGGTCTGTATGTATTTTTTGTCTGATCAGCATTTGTATCTGTTTTTCTAACCCTTCTGTAGCACTTCTCCTTTCTTCACTTCTTGTTTGGTATTCTCCATTGTTCTGATTTCAAGCTCCCTCATGTAAAACACTTAAAACTCTTCTACCAAGTTTCTTGTTCCCTTGTGTGCATTTGATAATACCTCCATTTTACCTGGAATGGGAAATCATCTTCCTTCCCATGGCTATTAGAAATGGAACAGAGGTTCAGAAAAACCAACCACACAGAGAGAAAATGGTGAGGGAGAAAGGGAAGTCCAGTGACTTAATGATTCCTGGGAGCTGCAACTGTTCCACCTGTGCCACTTCTGGAAACTTTATAAATATTCTTTATAGAGTACTGATGTTTGTGGAAAATATGAGAGTGCAATATTCCATGTGTCCTACTGAGTAGGATTCTGGATTTCTGTGTTATGGCTCTTTTGTCTTTTACTTTGATATTTGCGAATTGCTTCTGCCACCACCTAGTTTGTTTATCCAACATTTATTCCACAGCTTTTTCTAGTCCTAGTCTAGTCAAATCCAGACAAAAACAATTTAAAGCTTTAACACTTTGAGTGTGTATGTGAGCTGTAGTGGTGTCTCCCAGAGTAGGCGAAGTTTACTGTAAACTTGGCTGTGCCTTTTATAGGGCCAGAGTTCAGTGAAGTGTAGGAAAACCTCTTATGCACCAAGTCTGACATGTATTAAGGAAGGTAATGCATCATAGCAGTCTGAATAAGAGGAAATTTCATTTTGTTCCAAATCATTGATAATTAGTAGACCTCCTGCAGAGACCTGTTATGTGAGATAATCCAGTTGGTGCTGAACAAAGAAGCCCTGTAGCATAGTGATGACTGATGTTGTGGGTCTGGTCTTGTAAATATTCTGATTTCTGGATTACCTGTACCTGCCTTGGCATCACCTGTGTTTGGGTTTGTAGCACCGCTGTGCTGTGCTTGGTGGTGCAGTGTCAGACATCACAGAGTCCATGGTATCAAGGGCCCCAGTGACTGCGTGTCATCATCTCCTGCTGTAAACAGGACCCCTTAAGTCCACGGGGGATGGCTGCTATGCCAGGCTGTGCTTCATGATAATAATTTAACAGCTGGTAAACTTCAGCTTTAGGCTTCCTGAGTGGCTGAGCAAAAGAATCAGCAATCAGGCCTTTTTTTAGCTCACCTGGAATTTCACCACCCTTGATAACTTGCTACCCATAGAATGAATACACAGATGAAGGACCTAGGCATGTTGTTTTGGGCAAAGTTTGCTACCACATACTGGTTCTAACGAACACAACATTTGATTTGTTCTCCCTCAAAAAATTGAGTGCTGTAGTCTATGCTCATGAAATGTAGGTTAGTCTCTACTCATTCAAAGCTGCTACAGAAGACATTGCAGATATCAAAATTTGACATTTAGATTCTGTCAAGGTACTCTTTGATTTCGTTCTTCACTCCCTTATTAAAAAAATCCAGTAACTCTCAGTCAGCTGCTTCTGCTTCTTAGTGACAAAAGAACATCTATACTCTTAACTTCCTGAGCTTGACTGCAAAGTAAACCAACATCATTTGTATTTAGTACCCACACTTTCTTGACTAATGCCAGTATGTGTAATATTCTTGATAGCAGTGATAACAGAGATATCAAGACTAGAAAGTGTCCTCCTTTTTGTTGAAATTTTTAGCTGCCAGGAGAACCTTCTTTACTTGAAAGAATAAACTAGATTTTATTGCATTTAAATAATTTCCGGCATTTACTTACTTTAAAACACTGTCCTAATCTGAAAGATGTTTGGAAAAGATAAGTCAGAATTGAAATTAGTTCAGTTTTTCTTATTTTTTCTCTGATGTGCTTAGAAAAAGTTGGTTTTTGTACAGATACTGGAAAATGTATATAGCTGTGAAAATATAATTTGGGTCCTGTTTTATTTGATTTATTTTCAGTTAGATTGTTTGCTTGTTATCTTTCTGTGAAATTACAGTTGAAAGGTGCTAATGTTGCAAACTCAGCCCACTTTAACATACAGGATGGGCAGTTTAAAAAGATTTTCCAGCTGTGTAAGTGTGACTTGGAAGATAGGAAAAAATGAATTTGAAACCACATGATACTCCTGGTAAAATCTCTTGCAGTGACTGGAACTTCACTTTAGTATAATGTGGAATGAGGTGTTTTTCTTCAGGCAAAGCTTTGACTGCTGTACTAATGGCAGATGTTTTTTCTTCCTTCCATTGCTTCCCTTCTGCTAGCATCTTGCCTTTATCTTCAGAATCAACAAACATCAAGATAAAGGCACAAAAATGACTGAGTTTTGGCTGATTTCTGCTCCTGGGGAAAAAACCTGTCAACAGACATGGGAGAAGCTACATGCAGCAACTACAAAACATAACAATCTTTCTACTAATTCAAAGTTCAATATTCCGGACTTGAAGGTATGTAAACCCCATGTCATGTCCTAAGAAGTGTGTTTGTTTTGCATCATCTTTGTTTCTCTAGATTAAAACTTGCAGACATTTTAGAGAGAACAGCTGACTTCTCTTGATGTTTATGTGTGGATCTAAGAAATAATTCAGACAACAGTTACCTTTTTTTCTGAACTTCTGAGTTAGTTGTTCACTCTGTAAGTTTTCAAGATTCAGCAACCTGTGTTCTTTCAGCTACTAAAGCAGTTTTTCCAAGGATGGTAGTCTTGATCTCATAGTGGTAGCAGTTACTTGGAGAAGAAAAATGGGAACTTGTGATCTGATTATTGAGAGTTTCCTTTGACTGTTTTGTTTCGCCTTTTTAAAAAATTATTTAAATGAGGGTTTTTTTCTTCTGAATTGTCTGCTCCTTTTCTGTCTGAGGTACAGTGAAAAGGCTCAAATTAAAATGCAGGTGTTGATCAGACAGCTGCTCTGCTGGATATTCTATTACCCAAAATGCAAAAAGTCCAGACTCTTGTTGGTCTGATTGCTGCAGTACTCTTGTATCGTCAAAGTTTTCAATGTCCAGATTGCCTCAAGTGCTGAGATTCCTGATCACTGAAATTTCACATTTCATCTAAAGTAGTAAATTAAATGCTGAAACAACTGCCTTGTGAAAAATGCAGCCAATTCATAGTATAGACATTGTTTTAACATGTTTTGGATGGCTGGATTGCAGAACTGAAACTGAGCACCAAACTAGTGAGTTAGATCTGATCCTGTGGTGCTTTGAGGGGGGGTGTCTTTAGCAAATGAAACACAGTGTGACTTTGGTAAATCAAGATGTCTGAGATCTTAGAGTCCAGCATTTTATGTAGTTCTGCAGAGCTATGTGTTGGGGAGATGTAGCTTTTACTGTTAGTTGGTTTTATCTTTCTATGTTTATATACATCTGCTTATGCATTTCGATCTTTGCTTCTAGGTTGGCACACTGGATGTTTTGGTTGGTTTGTCAGATGAGCTGGCTAAACTGGATGCGTTTGTGGAGAGGTAACAGTTTATTTTTACTAGGGTGCAAAGTATTAGAATAATGATGTGATGGTTTGCTGAGTCCTAATAATGCACAGGTTATTTTCACCATTTTTTGTATCACGGTGATCCTCTGGAGGCAGTCAGCAAGCTAAGATTTAAGAATGCCAAGATGCACAGGTTATTTTCACCATTTTTTGTATCATGGTGATCCTCTGGAGGCAGTCAGCAAGCTAAGATTTAAGAATGCCAAGATGCTGGTTTTCACAGTATCTGTTCTTGAAAAAAGAAAAACAATCTGAACTTCTTATGGAATAGTGGGACATTATGCATTGAGGAAGGATGGTTCTCTGTGTAGTAGTGCTGTGTGCTGCTGGGTCCTGGAGAATTGTTAACAATTGAGCCTGACAGCTGCAGGAAGTAGTGATGAAATGAAGTAAAAGCTTGTTCTTTTAGCAGGAGTACTGTTTACGCACTTTGAAAAAGTAACCATGTAATTTCCTAATCCATAGAAGTGCTTAAACAGTATTAATATTAAAATGCAAAACCTATTAATTTTGAAGAAACTAATGGCCTTTTGAGAGTGATTTTGAGCAAAAGTAGCAAAATTTCGCATAACCAGAATTTATGGACCCATCTTCTGTTTCAAGGAGAGAAATCTTAAGTAGATGCTTTTAAATAGAAAAGGAAACTATTTGGCCTGGCATGTTTGAATAATATTATACGTGTCTTTTCTAGTTAGGAAGGCAGGTCTTGAGTGTCAGATTGCATTGTCAGGGTTGCCTTGTGTTTGGTTTGGATTACTGATGATTTCTACCTCACTATGTATTTCTAGAAAGGAGTTAGAATTTTGGAAGTAGAACAGACTTCAAAAAAAGTTTTGCCATATATAGTGACATTACGCTTGAACTCAACACCAATATGAGGGACCTAGCCTCACCTTGTTGAGAACTGATGACTAGCAACACTAGAGAAGATTTTAAATAAAGTTGTGGAATACTTTTGAGAAGTTGGTCTCCTTCAGATACTGAGCCCAGCTTGTGCTCTCAGAAAGCTTGAATGTAGAGCAATCATCATCTTTGTTCGATCCAGTCACTTTTGATCCAGTCTCAGGCAATTTAATATCAGTTTTATGAATGGTATTTCTCAAATAGCAGGTTTGGGGTTTTGGGGTTTTTTAAAAATATATCTTTATCTTTCATTTTTCAGTGTTGTAAAGAAGGTGGCCCAGTATATGGCTGATGTTCTAGAAGACAGTAAAGATAAAGTTCAGGAGAATCTTCTGGCTAATGGAGGTAAAGTGTTAACCATGATATCCTAATGTCTCCTAAGACTGTAGAAAGGAAGGTAATGATCCTGAAACTTACTGAGGTACAAGGAAGCCAAGTGCAAGGGGCTACACCTGGGTCAGGGCAACCCTCAGTGTCAATGCAGGTGGGGGATGAAAGGATTGAGAGCAGCCCTGCTGAGAAGGACTTGGGGGTGCCAGTGTGCACCTTATTTTAGTAAAGAGCTGCACTTACTTATTTAGTAAAAAGCTGCACTTTTCTCTGAATCAATATTTTATTTTCAAAGCCATTTAATAGAATTTAACACAGCTTGTATTGGTGCAAGAGAGGCTAATGTAAGTGGATAAGGGCTTGGAGTAGTGTCTTTCATAGATAGCTTTACAAAACTGTCACTTCTGGTGAGCCACGTGGTCATTGCTGCCTTTTTTGCCATCATAACCGTCCCTTCTCCCACCCATTTTTCACACAGAGCAAGAAATAGTTGCTCTTATCTGTAGTTCTCCAGCCATCCTTGACTTGGTAGTAAATATCATTTAGGGTCTACAGAGGTGGATAAACCAATATCTGAAGGTAGAGTCATGGATAACTTAGCACTTGTTTATTTTCAAATTTCTTAAGCAATAGGCTCCACACATTGGAAGGTCCAGTCTGTTACGGTTCTCTTCTGTTACATCAGTTCTACATAGAGTATAATACAGTAGTCTTTTTATTGTCTGTCTTAACAAAGTTCTTTAAAATTTTAGTTGACTTGGTCACCTATATAACAAGGTTCCAGTGGGATATGGCCAAATACCCAATCAAGCAATCCTTGAAGAATATTTCAGAAATTATTGCAAAGGTAAGGTAATTTGTTTTATAAAACTTCCCTATTTGAACTTGAGATATTTGTGCACAAAACTTGTTCTCAAAGCTATTTGTCTGTTTTAGTCAGCTAACAATAGTAGTGAACTTTGTAGCAGTTAGTAACCAAAGAAGTACATTAGGATGTGGATAGGATTTGGAGAGTGCTCCCTGTAGGCCATCATGCTGTGCTGATTTTTGTTTCCTAGGATCACTGAGTTAACAAATAAATAGCCAGCAAACAATGTTTACATTTAAGTTGTGCTGTACTAGCATATTGTTTGTCTGATGTTCTCAAACCTTGTGGGCTGTTAACAGTGAACCAGGGAACTTATTTACGTTCTGAAAGCCATGACGCTCAGTTGTGAGGGGAGAAATAAGCCTTCATTGTTAGATGTAAAGAAAGTCATTTGAGAGCTGTCATGCATTTCCTCGTCTTTACTTTGGCAAAGTGTTTCATACATGGAGGATTTCATTTGCTTTGTACTTGCTTGTGAGCCCAGACAGGGTCCTCAGCAGTGACTGATTCAGACAGTGAGAGAGTTCTCTGTAAGCAACCCTTGCTTTAAGATCTTCCCAGCCTCTTCAGGTTTTTTTTTTCCCTTCCCTATTTTCTATAATCTGCAGTCTGGCTCTTGGAACTGCCTGTGTCACTAACTGGAAATACATAACTTGGAAAAAAGAAGCAGCTGTTCTGGGTACTTACAGGGATAGTTTTTGGTGATGGATATGTAGGGACTGTAATGGGGTTGGGATGGGGGTAAGTGCTGGCAGACTTGTGCTTTGCTATAACTGCAGATTCCTGAAACTATTACATTAATTTTTTTGCAGATATTACAAAATCTTAATATATGCTACAAGGCTGACTGAGAAGGCAATTAGTACTTTCATTTTTAATATTTTCTTTGGGACTATCACTGTATCTTGAATTTATTTCACAAATTACATTTAATAAGTATTCCTGGAAAACATCTGCAGTGTGGCCTTTTGTTGAAGGATCACTGGCTGTCTTACTCCTCTGAAGATTTGCACATTAAAAATATCTCACAGATATAAAATAATATCTGACACTAGTACATAATAGTTGCTTCTTCAGAAGAAGGTATCCAAGTGAAGCACTGAACTTTTTACAGCTGTTGTAGTATAGCACTTGTTTTTGCAGTAATTAAATCTGTTGAAAAAGAAACAAAGGACATGAAGAGATATGCCCTTCATTGAAAATTATCAAGGATTTAGTGTATGTTATTCTATGTCCTGAAGTTTGCTAGATAAATAATCTGCTTCAACAAAGTTGTACTCTAGAATCTGAACTTAACTGTCTTATATTCCTTATCTACTTCAGGGTCCTCACTGAACTATTAGGTTGGATAGTAAATGCAGAGAAACAGGTCTGCTGGAGTTCAGCCTGAGACATCCTGTTGAGGGTTTCCGTTTCTCTTCATGTTTAGCTGTGCTTGTATTCTATAGGGACAGCTTCAGGACACCTATGTCATAAATCTGATTTCAAATAGTTTATAAAATATTTTCAACTGTGAGCCATAGATGTGTGTCCCTAAAGTAGGGAAGAGAAGGAAGATGACTGAAGATGCTTTATGTTCTTATAGAAAGGACCCCTAGGAGATCATATCACCGGACTTGAAGCAGTTTTGTCCCAAGGCAGAAAGAGTCCTGACGAAGATAAAATCTTCATGTTAATCACATGCCAAAGTGAAGATATAGGAAAATTGATAGAGCTACATTCATTAAAATCTGTGAAGCCTTTTGACATGTTGATGTTAAATAATTTGGAAAGCTTGTCAAATCATGAATTACTACTTTTCCTGTATGGTTTTATATCATCTTCCCTCACTCAGGCAGCAGATTGTGATGTCTGTCAAAATGAGTAATGGCAATTGCAGTGGGGAGTTTGTCAGCTGAGAAGAAATTACAGCAGTGTTAGAAACATTTAAAATGAAATGAAATCTGCTGAAACTATCCATCAAGTTTTTTCAGCTTTTAACTTTCAGGAGTTCTGTGAACCCCAGTGTCAATATAGAAGACTTTGGAGTTGGCATCTGTGCTATATGAGCGCTGTCACTTAATCAAGTCATTCTTCGAATTTGAAATTAGTCATCAGACTTACGCAAGGAGACAACTTCAATATTTTTACTGCCCTAGTCCAACCTTTTCAGCAAGCCAGGCATCCACTGAAGTACAACAGCTCAGTTGTATGGCTACAAGAAGACACTCGTGTATTGCCAATGACTGCATAAGTGGTTTAAATATCTGGGATTGCTTTGTGTAGAAATAGGCTCACTAGGTTAGATTGGCACTTTCTTTAGCAATACTGTGAGTCTGCCTCCTTTTGCAATGACCTTTGTGAGTTACTCACCAATTCAACTCCCAAAAGGAAGTTTGTTTTGTTGCTTCATTTGGTAATTTTACAAAAATTTATTTTCAAGAACTCCATTGTAACATTGGAGTTTGTGGTTCTGTATTCTCTAACATTCAACAGGAAGCAAAGCTGGTGGTTTTGAACAGTAAACTTTAGTCAGTGTAGCAGTAACAGGTTTTGGTCTAAGCAGTCATCTTTCAAAAGACTACTGACTCTACAAATGAGAGCAGTTAGAGTATTGTCAATTAGGAAATGGTGAATGGGACTGGTTTGTAAAAGCAGTGTTTGGTATCAATGGTGTTTGGGTTTTGTCATTAAGTAAAGCATAGTTAGACTGTTATTGAAAGTGTTGATCCTTGGAAAAGACAGAGGGAAAGGTTGTCAGTCTGAGAAAAAGCTGAAATGCACAAAGGTACTAGCTTAATATCTTCTGATTAATTTTCCCCTTAATGCTGTCTTCTAGATGTAAAAAGAAAGGTGTTAGTGTTACTTTTTGTAGTATAAAAAAGTTTTCATGAAAGTATATGCCTTGGGTGACACCTGCTGAAATGTTCTGCATGCTTTGCTAAAGGTTATATCAGTCCAAGGATTTAAATAGCCTTAAGTACTCCTCTGTTTAATTTTGCCATTTTCAGAGTATTTTGTCTAAAGCATTGCTGTATCTGTAAAGGTGCAAGCTGTTAATGTGTTGCCACACAAAACAAACAGAATGTTCAGGCGTTTGGTGACTTCCTGCTAGTCAAACCAATTTAGGTGTTACCATAAACAAGGTCTCTAATTAAGTGACCTTGCTTTTAAGAGAGATTTATTTTGTGGAAACAAAATCATATCTGGATCTCCAAGCTGAAGTGTTTTATGGAAACAAAATGTTTTGTCAGTGGTCTAAGTCAAAATAAAGGGAGAGTTCCTTTACTGTGTTAAGCAACTTGTCCTTGGAAACTTTTACGTGCTTGTACCTCCATACTACAGTGAGGAGGCAGTGAAGGAGGCAGTGGGCAGCATTTTAAAGCCAGACCAACACTGTGCCACGTTCTTTCAGTTACCCAGCTATTACTGAGTGCATTGATTTTAAAACACTTCCTTGTAAAGGGTACACACCAATATGAGTACAGTTGGCTGTTTAAGATGTACTAAAGTGCTTCATTTGTTTTGTATTCTTCCACTTACTGCCAAGTTATCTAGCTGGGAATGAATCATTTTTAGTAATCATGCTAATTAAGCCATCCTTCTCAAATCCATCCTCCGAGATTTACTTGAGCAGCAATGGCAAGGTGAACATAAGTTCTATTCTAGTTCTTTAGACACTGTCCCTTTTCTTTTCATTTTTAAGGGAGTAAACCAGATTGACAATGATCTAAAAGCAAGAGCCTCGGCATACAATAATCTGAAAGGGAATCTTCAGAATTTGGAAAGAAAGAATGCGTGAGTTGTATTGTTTTTTTGCTAATGTAGCGCGGGAATGTTATGTAAGCACAGAAACTTAATAAAATGTGAAGTGATACAGGCTCTAAGCTTAATGTATTTTTGAGGTATTTATCAATCTTGAAGAGCAGGTGTCATAAAAGAACCTTTATTACCAGCTGGCTGGTTGGTGTTAACTGACTTGTGACTGAAAAGCAATTAAGAAATCACAAAAGCATGTACAAATAGCATAAATTGCTGGAACGTTTGAGAGGAGCTTGCTGTTAGTGGTGTGTAACACTGCTACTTATGTGTCTTGTCTAAACAAGAAAGTCTTTCCTTCACTCCAACTTAACTGGTTTTCTTCCCTCAGAATTTACCAGCAGAGACAGCTGTTGTGTACACGCAGATAATAAATTAAACAAGGACTGCGTGTTGTCTTGTCACGTACATGTGATGATCATCTGAAGTAGAGTTGCGGTACAGTAGTTCTTGTGTGCAAATGTGGTTGATTAATTTGCCTGAACCCTGCCATTACAGTGAATGGCACAAGCCTGAAGGCTGATTCAGGACCATGGGTCATGCCAATGACAGTATGTGACAAGCTGTTTTTAGGAGTGAGCCATAAATTCTGGGCTAAGCCATGGCAGTTTGTCAGCTGAACACCATTAAATCTATGTACATTCTTGGTCTTTTATGACTAGGAGGAAATACACTGCTTTAAGTTTTTATTGATGTTCTGTATGTAGATCTGTTCTAGGTTAGTTATAACTCTGAGGCTCCATGTACTAGAATCCACAGTTAATAGTTTTAATGGTTCTTGTGGTTTTAAATAACTTCTAAAAAGAAAAGTTGGCCACTTAAGCATGTGACGTATTTGGAATATGGAAATGACGCAGAGCAGTGGAGCTACTGATAAAAATTTCAGTGACTTTGGACAGTGAGATATAAAATGCATGTAAGGACATTTTGTTTGCTCTGCTAATAGCAATTGTGTAGGTAAAATGTCTTTTTGAGAATGCTGTATTATCAAGCACTGGAAACTTACCAGACAAATTAAATTTTTAAACATGTAATTGTTCTGGCTGTCTTTGTTTCTCTGCAGGGGAAGCTTGCTAACCAGAAGCCTTGCTGATATTGTAAAGAAAGAGGACTTTGTACTTGATTCAGAATATTTGGTCACATTATTAGTGATTGTACCAAAGTAAGTTTATTTATCCTACGAGCAGAATACAGTAAGAAATATAAATCGAATAATAGATCTCACAACCTTATAATACTGTAAGAATGACATCTGAATTTACTTGGGGCTTTCCTGGATGAGCAAGTAGAACTGTTAAGATGCTCAGTAGAGACAAGTGAGCCTCTGAGCCTGAGTTCCTTTGTTCACAGGAACCCATCATAAGGACTGCTGAGTGCTCATGAATTTCTTGAAGAAACTGGATATTAGATTTATGTCTGTTATCCAGTGTTTGCTATGACTAGCCATGTTCCAGATGGTATCCTTATGGAAATGAGTGCTGAGTACATGACTTGTTTTACATTAGAAGGCTTAATCATTAAATTATCCTGGTTAGGACTATGCCAACTTTCACCACTTAGTGAGTGAACTCTTTGCTGCTTTGCTCTGCACATTTTTAGATTGCCTGAATACTGATTTTTTTTTCTTTTTTTACTTACCTAAGTCTCTACCATTGGAACTCTGCTTATGTCATGTCAAAGGCTTTCTGGGTAACAGGCTGTTCTTATTTGAAATATTTAAACAACAGAAACCCCATCTTTTCCCCTGGCCAAGGAAAGTGGTGATACAGATGCCCTAAAAACCCTTGTAAAATGAGAAGATGGCCCTTAGACTCTCTTTTTGAGGCTGCGAGCAAAGAGAGCTTTTAACTCCCAAAAAGCCCACTGGCTCTCTTTACCCCAGGAACCATTAGAGTCTGCCACATGTCAGACTGTGGTGAAGGAAACACAGTTTTGCAGTGTCTTTAGCAGAAAGCAGGTGGTTAGTGTATCTCAGCTGTTATTTTTCTTTTCCTTTGTTGTTTTTGCTGTTGAAAGGATAGAACCTCTTCACAACCAACTACAGAAAGGCAGGGCTTCCAAAATTCCCAGTCCTTCAGGCAAGTGCAGGACTCTAGGGAACCTGTTTATAATTGTGGACAAAGTACTCCTATTAGTAACTCAAAAGAGCAGAATTATGTATGAAGTATGAGGAGTTTCTGGTGAACCTTGACAGTTAATTCCATTTGGTCCATCTGTACTTAATGATGAATGATTTAGTTTCATAGTTCTTTGATTTAAAAATGTTGCACTTGTAAACTGACAGGAAGACTGAAAATATGTTACTTTTGCTATTGCTATAGTTTATTTGTCAATAATTATAAAAACAGCATGAGGAGAACTGAGCATTTCTTGAGTCTTGAGTATTTCTGACAACCTACACCTGAGTTGGAAGATGTGATAATTAAATATTTTTACCTTTTAAAAAAAATCTTGATCCATTAATTTCAGATTAAAAGTCTAACCATAACCTGTGTATTCTCTAGGTTAAATTATAATGACTGGGTTAAGCAGTATGAAACACTAGCAGAGATGGTTGTACCACGTTCGAGCAAGTAAGTTGTTAAATGCTAAATCTCATATTTACATGTGCTGTGGTTTAGGAGTGTTCTTTATCTAGAGTGACTTTGAATTTTAAAGATTGGTCAAAAACTTGTCAAAATGTCTAGCTTTATAGCTTTATCTGATCAAATCTAATCAGATAATTGAGGAAAGATTCAAATTAACTCTAGGGTTAACAAAGCTATCGAACTTAAATTATATGAGAAGAGTAAGAGAATTGAAAAATTAATCTAATTCTAGTCAGGTATATTCACCTCCAAGATGGGGCATGGTGGAGATCAGCAGCAAATACTGGCTGCTGGCCTGTAAGCTTTAGGTCTGTATTCAGAGGACTTGAAACAAGTTGTATGTACTCTTTGAAAACTTCTGAAGAATGGAGAACTGGAAGAGTAAATAGTTTTGTTGTGTACAAAGAAAGATAGCTTGTCTCTTTGGGTTCCTGGTATCAAGCTGCTGCTACGTGCTGTGATGGGCAAGACTAAGAGCTTTAAACCACTTTAGCAATCTTGTAACCACGTTGAAGGTAAAGTCCACATGTAGCACAAAGCGTTGGTTTGTGGTTAATTTTAACTGACAGACTGAGGTTTTGATCAGGCCAATCTGATATTGCCAGTTCTGTGCCAGTTAAAAAACCTGAACTTGCTCTGGATAGCTTCATATTTGAGTTGTATCAGCTTGAGCCTAGAGGAAGATCTGCTAATGGTTCTTATTTAATTACTGGGAAACCATGACCTAGGGCTAGCTTAAGGAAAAGTGAGTTGTTAAACTGTTGAATAGTGCTTGTGCTGAAGACAGTATAACATTGAGGAACAGTCTTAATCTGTTCAAGCTTTTTTTCTTAAGGTAAAGCCTCAAAATAATCAGTATTGTTTTTAACTATAAAATAGTAAATCTAGGGGTCATCTTCACAGCCTAAGAAACATTTTCTTTTCCCAACCTGAATATTTTTAATTTCTGTACTTTTGTATTTTAAATCCATTTCATTTTTCTTTAAAGCACACATTTCTAATGAATTTGCAGTCCCAACTTTGCAGTACTAAACCAGCTTCAGTTCCTTTTTTTGTTAAATAATTTTTAATTTGAACAAATATCATATGAAGAGTTTTTGAGTGATGAAGTATCTGAATGTGAACTGTAAGATGCCATCATTTATGAAGGGAGTAATTAAGAGCAGTCAGTTACATTCTGTATGAGGTGCTTAATTTGGGAACTAAATCCTGTATAGTTATCTACATTTATGTCCTTGCCTTGTAGCAATAAAGTACAACTTGTGGTACTGTGTGACTGATCTGTGCTGACTTGAACCTGATTAATTCTGACATGTTTTCTTTCTGTGTAGTGTACTCTTTGAGGACCAAGACAGTTACCTTTGTAATGTCACCTTGTTCAGGAAGGCAGTGGATGACTTCAAGCACAAAGCCAGAGAATATAAGTAAGGTTTATTTTGTGTGCGTTCTGTCTTTCATGCTTTGAAGGATCTCTAGATAGGCACTTTTGATTTTTTTCACTTCCAAATGCAGATTTATGGTCCGTGACTTCCAGTACAATGAAGAAGAGATGAAAGCTGATAAAGAAGAAATGAATAGATTGTCAACTGACAAGAAAAAACAGTTTGTAAGTCTTAATAAACTGGTCATTATAGAAGTGTGAGACACCTAAGACTTGTTATTGCTACATAAAAATTTCATGAAGCTGTGATTCCGAGAAAGCATTGTAAGGATGACATGATGTAGCCAGCCTCCCACCCAGCTAATCTGCTCTGTGATAATTGAATTTCCTGCAGCACAAGTGCTCCTCACTGCATTGAACCAAGGGCTGGTATTGCAGCTGGTAATGTTTGAAGTTTGAAAATGGACAAGTGTTTGAATTACATAATCAGATACTACTAAAATGATCTTTAATATAGTTAGGTCATGGCAACTGGGATGGGGAACTGAAGAGACAATGGGAAGTCTCATTAAATTTCTCTTTACTTAGTATCAAAACACTCTTGAGTCATTATGTCCATAGTGAACTGTCTTTAATTTGTCTTTATTATCATGGTACAGATATTGAGTAGATGCTCAAACATGCATAATGGGCTGAGTCTTTTTCTGATGTTTGAATAGCCTAATTATTTTTTTCTCTCTTCTCTTTCACAGGGGCCTCTGGTTCGGTGGCTGAAAGTTAATTTCAGTGAAGCTTTCATTGCGTGGATTCATGTGAAAGCATTACGTGTTTTTGTTGAATCTGTTTTAAGGTAATGAGGCAGATTTGAATAGTGATTTTCTTCCTGGATGTGGTAAGAATTCACATCTAGCTTGGGTTTACCAAACTGAGGCATGTGAGTGCTGCTCTTCTGGCAAGGAGGAAGAAAAAAGTAGGGCTGTAAGACTAGCTGGTGGCAATAGCTCTTGTTGCCAGTTGTAAAATATTTGAGGTAGATAATTGTGTCTCTTCCCCTTGCATAATCTTTTCACTAGTGCTTTAGGAGTTATAGATACTCTGTAAGTAGCAGGAAGACATACTTGCTGATTTTTAGCTTACTTTATGAGCTGCTTGTAACAAGAACTAACTAGATCTTCTATTTAAATTGGAAACTTGAATAGTTCAGAATAAAAAGTACTTGGGCTTTCAGTAACATAGTTTGGCATCATGAAATGTATGCTTTTTCTTCAAGACATGCCTTTCTAAGATTTTTGTAGTCTAAACTTTTCAGTATTAAACCACTCAATATTCTAACTAGAAAATTTCTCTGCTTTTTTCCTTCATACCTATCCACGAGTGTAGTTACTAGTCAAGAACACCTGTAATTGTTCTGCAGAGGAAGGACCTTTATTTTTTATAGTTGAAGATGTTCTTGCTGTGGTCAGCAAAGGGAAAGGTGTTTTTAGCCTTTTTGATAAGTTGTCATACAGGAGAAAAACAGAGGAGAAAAATCACGTTAACTTGCATTCATGCTGCTATGGGCTTATTGTGAAGACAAAACTTGAGTAAAGAAGAAAGCTGAACTTGATTGGAATGTTGGCAGCTGTTTCCACACTCCTAGAAAGGAGGATTAAGTAGAGACTACATTGTCCACCAAGTGTCGTAAGCAAAGTAAACTAATGGGGTGTTCAAAATTTAGTCTGAGAGTTTAGGTAGCATTGAGAATTATGCTAAATACTCAAGGATTTAAAATTATTTTACAAATATTTAGGCTTCTGTTTTGTTATTTTAAACTTGAATTTCTACTTTTTGATGCCTTATGAATTGTGGACACAGAATGGTTTTGCAAAAGTGGAAATGAGCAGAATTTCCTCTTCAGCAATAGGATTCTTTCTCAGAATAAAATTCTGCTTTGAATTATGAAAGAAGGGTTATTTCAGCATTTCCATGGTTTTCTACTTGACTTCCTCAGGTACGGTTTGCCAGTTAACTTCCAGGCAATGCTGCTTCAGCCTAATAAGAAAACAATGAAGAAACTGAGGGAGGTTCTGTATGACTTATACAAACATCTTGACAGCAGTGCAGCAGCTATCATTGATGTAAGTATTTTTTAACTGCTACTGGTATGTTTTAACAAAGCAAAAAGTCTATTGGCATCATTCAAAAGCTGTACGCCTCCATATTCTTCATTTTCTCACAGTACAGAGAATTTTGTCTCCTTAAAAAAATGCTGCTTCTATTTTACACTTTTGCAAGGCAGATGGTTTAAAGTTGCAATCAATACATTTGAAGAGCTGTCTGGTTTAAAAGTCACATGTGATTTCTTCTTACTGCATTCTTTCCTACTACCTACGGGAAGATAGAGACTGCAAATTAGCATAGTAGCCCTCTGCTGAAGAAGGCTGAATCATTGTCAAGATGGAATCAGCCTTTCCATCTGTAGAGGTCTTATTTTCATGTTTAAAACTGGTTTGTTGGGAGGCTTATTCTACTAATTTGCTTTGTATTGAAAAGCATTGATTTTCACAGTTAAAGGTTAACTAAAGATACCATGAGTTTAGTTGAATTTAAAAAGATTCTTAACATTATATGGAATGTAATGTATTTCCGGGCCTTTTTGTGGAAAGAGGATGTGAGAAAATTCAGGTGAAAATTAAAGATGCTGAACTTCATGTAACTTCCTGGATCTTTCAGCACCCTATAACATTCTTATCAGTGACTGACAGTGTTGAGATGTAGTAGTGATGGTGTGTTTACTATAGCAATGGATGTGAATTATTGATACAGAACTACTTAGATTTTGAAAAAGCACTTTGCACTTACTTGTGAAAAATACTGCTAGTCATTTGTCAAAGTTCTAACTTTATCTGTTATTTAAACAGTCACTTGAACGTGAAAGTTTAAGCTTGAAGTCTTACCTGGCCTATTTGCTTCTAAAACATATGAATATTTCATTTACTTAATAGGAGTCTGAATTGTAAGAGTATAACTGGTTTCAAAACTTTTATTTGCAGGCAACTATGGATATTCCAGGTTTAAACCTCAGCCAACAGGAGTACTACCCATATGTGTACTACAAGATCGATTGTAATTTGCTGGAATTCAAGTAAAAGTTCCCTAACATGACAATCTTCTCAGTGTTGGTGTAAACATAACAGAAGTGAGGTTGAAGTAACAGTAATACTTTTAACATTCTACTAATCATATGCTTGCTTCTTATGTTAGGTGAATTGAACACACTGTGGTCCATCTCTAGGCATTTTCTTTTTAAAGAACAGTGTAGGTAACCAGCTTTTAATCGACTATGTCTGTAAATGTATATTGAGAGAATTGAAGTATTTATAAACAGAGTGATTTATTTAAGGAAAAGCTTATCCCTCTTTCATATGGTGGTCTGTGTTAATTCCATTTACCGTTGTTTATAAAAAAACTTGTTTACAGAAGACTAGTGTAAATGTTCATGGCCATTTTGTTCATTTGATTTAGTAGATACAACTGTGTTAACGTTGTTGAACTGTGATGTAAAGTATGTAAAATTGGTATGAAATCGTGCTTTCTGAATGGTTTAAAATTACAATTGATGCACTGTAAACACAGGGAAAATAAACATACCTGTGCAAATGTGTCACTTTCTTGTACCACATCAAATTGCAGATACTTGTGTCTAAACTGAAGCAGTGTGTTAAGTCTTTAATGGTGGTGCATCCTGCATGCACTGGTACAGAAATGCAATTGGCTTCAGCACAAGTACTTTTAAGAGATGCAGGAATTAATTTTACTTTGTGCAGAAATGCTCAAGTATGTTTTTTGACCACCACATGTATGTATGAATGTTTTTCATGTTTATATCTTTGTGACTCTAAAGAAAAGACATGAGACAATTATTGGGAAGGTGGTGGCAAGCTGGGATGCTAACAAGCTAGGTTGAGCTGGGATTTTTTGATAATTCTTTCTTCTTTTCAATCACTTGAAGCTTGAGACTATTTTATGGCTTTGAATACTGTGCTCACTTTTTTTGGCAACATCTGTTCTACCACGCAGGGAGTGTGACGGCTTCCTTTTCATGTGTATAGAGAGGAATTGTTTATTTCAGTAGCAGCTATTACAAGTATTCTACCTGTCTGAATAGCTAAATATGCAGTAAAAGCTGCAGTACTATTTAAAACTGACTTGAATCAAGAGTGAGACTGGAAGCACTGATTTGTCAAAATTAATATCTGAAGTACTGTAACCACTGTATTCTCATTTAGTCCCTAACTGAAAATATCAGTGCTCCAAGCAGTATAGAGCTTTCAGCTGTGGGATCTCTAATCATAACCCAGCAGCACCTTTGAGGACTTGGCTAACTTTTTAAGTCTGCATTAAGATCTCTAATTATTAAAAGAGAAGTCTAGCTTTTGAGTGCAAGAGTTGCATCTAGCTACTGATTTTGACAGGGTTTGATATCTATGAAAATATTTGCTATGTAAATTTATATTTGCTTTTCTTCCTATTTTTATAGACAAAAAGAGCAAGATCAGGTGTTCTGTTGTGCTCATGCTCCCACTTCTCATTTCCTTACAGAAGATAACAGCTGTTTATTGTGTCCAGGTTGTTAAAGTGTGTGCCCAAGTGGAAGGGGTTTTCCCTTTTATCAGCCTGCTCTGCCTCTTCGACTGGCTTTTGTTACTGCTGCACACAAAGGTTGTCATCTTGGTTCTGAGCCCACTATAACACATACACTGCTTAAAAGGGAAGAGGGTTTTTTGTCCTGCCTCTCTAATCACAGGAGGAATCAGGCTAAACTGTGGTCTCTGTTCTTCACCTTCGTTCTCTTTTGGTTTTGTTTTCAAAGCCGTTCTACAAACAGGTGCAGATGAAGGCTTAGGTTTCCAGTAAGTACTGTATGAACTGCTTTGCTGTGTACTTGGCCCTGTTCAAGATACTGGTGCCTGCTCAATCAGCCTTAGATCCTTCTGAAATGAATGGAAGCAAAGAGCAGGTGAACAACAGAATGACACCACCATCCAAAGTGAGGGAAGTAGTTGATATGCTGGAAAACAGAGACAGAAATGCTGGAGAAATGGGCTGACAGGCACTGCAGGGACTTCAGCAAAGAGAATTGCCAAGTCCAGTGCTGGGAGAGGAATAACACTTAGGCCCCAGTATGTGCTTGGGGTGGACTAGCCAGGAAGCAGCACTTGCAGAGAAGGAGGTGGGATTGCTTGTGGGAAACTAGTTGTGCTTGTGGCCAGCCATCTCCTGGATGGCCGTTAGTAAGAGGGTAGCCATCCTTCCCCAGTATTTGGCACTTGTAAAGTCATGTCTGGGCTCTATAATACGACAGATGAAGTACCACAGTGGAGAAAGTTCAGTGGAAGCTACCCAAGCTTGGAGCATGTGACACTGTGACTGGGAGAATCATGTCTCTCCATGCTGGGGAAGAGATGGGGAAAGCAAAGAGCAGATTTTACTGATATTTATAACTGCCTGAACAGAGGATAAAGAGAAGATGGATACTTCAGATGTGCCCGAGTGCTTCTCAGAGGTACGTGGCAATAAGAAGAGGCAAAGGATGCAAGTCTGAATGTGGGAAATTCTCACTGAGGCTGTGTTGGGTTGACCTTGGCTGGTGGCCAGTTACCCATCAGCTGCTCTCTCACTACTTCTGTTTAATGGGACAGGGGAGACAAGGTGAAAAAGCTCCTGAGTTGAGATAAAGATGCAGAGATTGCTTACCAGTTACCGTCACAGGCAAAACAGGCTAGACTTGGGAAAGTTGGAGTTGCAGAAGTTTATTGCCAGTGCAAGAAGATTTGGTTTGTGAGAAGCAGACAAAAAGTGAAACACCTTATCCCTTTTTTTTTCGTGAGGCTCAGCTTAACTCCTTTACTCCTAACCTCTGTCCTTCTGTTCAGCAGCATGGACAGATGGGGAATAGGGGTTATGATCATATGTTCATAATAATTGCTCTCTGCTTTACCTTCCTCCTCACAGATTTCCCCTGCTCCAGCATGGCTCCTTCCACAGGCTGCAGTCCTTCAGAGTAAACCTAGTCTAACACAGATCCTCTGTGAGCCACATTTCTTTCAGGGCTCGTCCACCTGCTCTGATTTGGATCCTCTAGAGGCTACAGTGTGGCTATGTGCTCTGGCACAGACCTCTAATTAGGCTGCAGGACAGTTCTTGCTCTACTGTGGTCCCCTCTGTGGGCTACTGGGAAAATAAATACCTATAGTGCATTTCCTTTCAATGATGGATCTAGTCTGGCACTACCTGTGGCTGAGTAGACTCAGAATTGCTGTTTAAAAGAAGGGAAAATTGCAGAATATTAAATGTTAGTGACCAGCCATAGAAGAGCTAGTGTCTGAATATCGCTGGGCCTTTCTAATGGTGAAGAGAGATACTTTGGATACAGGGGCTGGGAGTCTGCATTAGATTTGATTTACAGGGAAAGGCTAAAACCAAACCCACATCATTTTACAGTTTATTATATTTCTGTGGTTCTTCAAAGATTTCTGGCAAATGAAACGAGGTTAAAACTGTGTAGAAATGGAAATTTTTCATTTTGTTTCCAAGAAGCATGCCAAGTGATTAGGTTAGAGAGTAATTTGTGGAAGAAATGAAAAATGTAGTATCTTCTGGAATGTGAGGAGTATGAGAATTTTATTTTTCTTACAATTAAGTAACAACAGATGATTTATGTCCTAATAGGAAAAACAGACATAACTGGATTGTCACAATTTACATGTCTGTAATCAAAGTCTGGGAAGGGGACACAGCTGCTGCACAGCACAAGTATCTAAAATAGCAATGTATTAGTCTTTTAGTAAATTTAACATAGATCTTGAAGTGCTGATCAATGCCATTTGAAAGCTGACACGTAAAAGTTGGTAATGAAATTGTGTGAGAAAGCAATACCTGCAGTGAGTTCCAGGATCACCAGGACTAGGAAGAATGAGCAGAGAACTGGGGAGAGGCAGAGGGAATGTGGTAGCCAGGAGCTCGTAGAAGGGGCAGTTAAGCAGACCTAGGAACTCATTATTGAACAGGAAGGGGTACAGGGGAGCATCACCATAGCTGAGGTCAGAGCAGGAGAGGGTTTCAGTGAACTTTAAGGAAAATGAACCACCACAAACTTGTTTGAAGAAAACAAGCATCACTCTGTCTTGAAGAAGGGCAAGAAGAGGATCTGGGGAACTACTGTCTGGGCAGCATGACCTTGATCTCTGGGAAGGACGAAAGAGCAAACTGTGCCAAGGACAGGAAGATGACTAAGGGTAGTCAGTGTGGATTTGTACCTTACCAACCTGCTAGACTTCTGCAATGAGATAATTAGATCAGTAGATGAGAGGAGAGCAGCAGGTGTTTGTTTATCTTGGCTCCAATGAGGCCTTTGATGCTGTCTCCTGTAGCATCATTGGCAAACTGATGGAGTACAGACTAGGTAAATGCACTGTGAGGTGGACTGAAAAGCAGGTGAATTTATAGGGTCAAAGGCTTGTAATCAGTGGCACAAAGTCCATGCAGAAGCCACTAGTGACTACTGGAGTGTCCCAGGGTTCAACACTGGGGCCAGGATTTTTAAACGTTTGTATTAATGACCTGGATGGTGGGACCGTGCACCTTCACCAAGTTTGCTGTTGACACAAAACTGGGAGGAGAGGCTCATATGCCAAATGGTCCCTGTTTAGATTAGAGGTCTTCAATACGCTGCAGAAGCAGGAACATGGGAACTTTATGAAGTTCCAGCAGAGGGAAATATCAAGTCCCACATCTGGGGAAGAATACCAGATTGGCCACATACCAGTACAAACTGGTGGCAAACTGGCCAGGAAGCATTTTTGCAGAAAAAGGACCCGGGACTCCTTTTGGAAAAATTGGTCATGAGGCAGCAATGTGCCCTTGTAGTGGAGAAGGCCAACAGCACACCGTAGGAAGAGCATTGCCAATGGATTGAGCAGGGTGATTTAGTCCCTTCACCTCAGCACTAAGGAGACACACCACAGCTTGGCAGTGGTTCAGGTTGGCAGGCACCACTGGTGACCATCATCTAGTCCTCCCTCTTTAAGCAAGGTCAGGAAGAACAGATTGTTCAGAACTGTGTCCAGTAAGGAGTAGAAAATCTCCAAGACTGAGTACTCCACAACCCTCTCTGTGCAATCTTCCCTGGTGTTCAAACACCCAAGCAGTAAAACTGTGTTGTATTTAGACAGGACGTGTCTCCATTTGTGCCTGTTGGGCACCACTGAGAACTCAGGCTCCTTCTTTACATCCTCCCATCAGTTATTCATGAACATTGATAAGGTGCTCTTGAGACTAATTATTTTCTTGAGCAGAGGGTGGTGCAGTATTCAAGCACTTGTTTTCTGGGGATGTTTTTGTTGTAAGGACATGGCAATGCATAGGGACCAGCAGATGTGGGATCTTTGTTTTGGTTTCTTTTTAAATACATAATATTTTGAAATGCTTAGCACTTATACCTCTATATTAATTCAGTTTTCATAAAGGTATTGATGATTTTAAAAGCTGTCTGAAAGAAAAATGTATGTATGATCTGCTAAACTATGAGGTACAGAAAGATGTTGCAGGCAGTGACTGGTTTCTGAGAAGTGTTTAGAAAGTAACTTCTTCCCAGATATCTTTGTACTTTAATTGTGGTTTAATTGTGGTTTTCTGGCAGAATTCCCACTGCAAAAGGGATGTTTGAATTGTGCTTCATCACTTATGTCAGCAATTGCAGTGTTTGTCTTCTGCCCAACCAGGACTGGATTCTTAGACTCTAATATTTGCCAGCAGCTTAGTATTTGTTTCCAGGCAGAGAGAGTGTGGTTTATCTTATACTGACTTAAATATCTTTAAGAGCACAATTGGTGAAATGAGTCAGAAGCAAATGGTATCACGCTTCACTTCATGGGAATAGGATCCCTGCCTGGCATTGTTTGATGTTGCTTCAGGATAAACAAATGAACTCTGTCTCTCTCTGTACTGTGGCATTAATGGTAAGAATCACGGATAGACTAAATCATTAATGTTTCCTCTTGCAGAGCTCCTATTTTGTAGGCTCCGGGGAAATACAAGTGTAATATTTGTGTTCCTGAAACTTCACTGAGTTGAATGTGGCTTTCCCAAGGTTGAGTCCGTAAGCAGGTTGTTGCAATGCTGTATTTCCCTGAGACGCTGGGTGCGATGGTGGTGCTGGGACCTTGGAAGCTGTGGCTGTGTGGATACTTTTGGACAGTCCTGCATTGGATAGAGCCAACAAGAAAGCTACAGGGGAAAAGTACTTTAGGCAAAAGAGATGCTGGAGAGCCAGCTGTGAACAGACAACAGCTTTAGTAACACTAAAGAGTTACAAAGAGCACTGTGAGTGTGCACGCCGTCGTAGGGCTGATAGCTCGTTTTTGGCCTCAGTATTTTTCTGAATATGTAGTGGGTTTAGCTTTTGTTCTCTGTAGGCTCATCAAGGATCTCTCCTGTCTAGCTCTGTCCGGGTGTGTGCTCTCTCATCTCCCTGACGAATTGCTTCGGTTGCATCATCTGCAGAAATGAAATCTGTACTTTTCACCTCTAGAGGGCGACCTCGAGCTGCTCGGAAATAGCTTCCCGGGTAAAAGCTCTCGTGAAGCCTTTGCTGAATGATTTGGGCTTGAACTGAGCTGTTTGGTCTTCGAATGCTCTCGTGGTCTCATAGTACCAAGGAAGTTTTTAATGTTGCCCGTAATTACTATGCTTTGCTTGCCCGTACTTCCTAGAAATTCATGTGGTACCAAGCACATATCCAACTTCTCATCGAAGAGCCTGAAGTGATTGGCATGTCCCAAAGGTGGAACAGAGTTCTGGTGGACTCAGAATTGCTATTTAAAAATGGTATATGTCTAATTTAAGGTACTTTATCGGATTTCAGTATTTTAAAAGTAGATTCTTTGACTACACTGTTTACTATTACTGTTTATTTTACCAAGTATTAAATGAAGGAATTTGAGAGATCACATGCATTTTGCATCAAAGCAAAAGTCTTCAGCTTCCACCTTCTGTACCATCTCCTTTTGCAATGTTCAACCCTGCTTCACACCCGTGGCAACAAAGGGAAAAGACAGTGATCCTGCAGCTGAAGGCTGTAGAACTTTAATTCTGGCCTTTTAATCTTTTTCCCTTTTTTAAATAGATTTGTGAGTTTTTTGATATGTGAAAATATTCCTGTAGTTCCTGAGCCACTAAGTTTTCTTTCCACAACAAACTTAGATTTTTAAGTCAAATATTCAAAATGTAGGGCTTTGATAACTTCTAGTAGAATCTGGCATAAGGTTGCCTTTTCCTTTCAGACTCTTCAGGAGGAATTCCTGGTTTCTGGGGACAGAGGCACTGTGGGAATCATGACACAGTTATTTTAACTTGCATATGTTTGTTCTGCCATCTCTACCTTGTGTGAGCAATAGTGTCAGTCCAATGCAGATCTGCCAGCTGGCCCAGCTGAACCCCACCTGTTTTCCCATGTTCTCCTCTGGCTAAGAGAAAACAGAAAAGCTGTTTCCAACAAAATTTCACATGTAAAAATTATGGGGCATGCAACTGTAAGAAGAGTCACTCTGGGTTACATGGGACAATCTCACTTGGTAAGGCCCTGCTTTCCAACAGCAGAGCAGCCAGGGGCAGTGCCTTAGCCCTGCTTGCTTCCCAGTCCTGTTCTGCTCTGACACATCACCTTGGTCACATTACTCTGTCACAGGTCATTGCATGTTTCATACTGAATCTCTTAGTTCTCTGTCCTTCTGCAACTCCAACTTTCCATTTTCCCCCTTTTCCTGATTCTCTACACTCTTCTACTCCTCCCTTTCCTTGTTCCTCTTGGATTTATAAACTGCTACTCTACCAGAGGCTGCAGTTTTGAATGCTTTCATGTTGCTAAGTGATATTTTTCCTCGCTTCTCAACATCCTGGTTTCCTTAGAACTGTTCAGTACCTGCAGTCCCCACTTGGTTGCCCTAAATTCAGATGCATTCATGCCTTTATCTCCCATAGCTAAGCAACAGCTTAACTTGCCACATTCACCCTTGTGAAAGCTTGGAGTCATTACTAAAACTATTTCTTGGACAGTACTGCTTCAGAATTGGTTATATTACACAATGTATTTGTTGACCATCATGTGTGTTGTTACAAGAGACTTGCAATCTGCTTGTCAGGGCTTATCCAACCTGGACCAGGCTCTGGAACATGTGACTTGAGGCCCATTATGCTGCAACAATCATCAGTGCCCCAAAGTATTGTGAGGCAAAGGACAGGCTGACCAATTATTTGGCCGATCTACTCCTTATGCTCCACTGATTAAGGGTCTGAAAATATTAAATTACATATTGATTTTCAGTTACTAATGGTACAGCAAATAGTCAAGATGAAAGACACAGTTTTCACCAGCTATTAAAGTCAAACTATCCATAAAGATTTTACCCCTTGTGAAACTGTGGATCAGAATTACCTATGTCAGTGTCCTTTTAGTCTAATTCAAGGTTAAATAGGTGTCAGAAAAAACATGAAAACAAGCATCATGAGCTTAGATGAATGCAATAGGAAATACACAGCAGATGCAGCCAGAGAGAGGTTCATCCCCAAGGGACAGGCCTGTACTGCTTCTGGGACTGTTGTGGGAGAGGTGTTAGTGCCAATTTGGGTCCACAGTGGTTGTATTGGCCTGTCACTGACACACTGGGCATTGAGATGGCTTAGAAGTGCTCAGCACCTTTAGAGACACTGTAAGACTAAATTTACTTTTTCAGACCATGATGAGTAGTCTGTGCACAGAGAGAAATATCTGTGATGCAGAGCCCCAGCCTGTAGGAATTCCTTACTGTCATTTGCTCTAAACTAATAAGTATTTTTGGCTTCTTTCTTCCTCCAGCAAATAGTTTTCCACTTAAAATAGTGTTGAACCAGTGGGACACAGTTACTCTGCCACTGCTGTTGCCTGCACACAGCCTGGTGTGACATGGCAGGGTCTGCCTTAACGTGCCATTAACGTGCCATAACACTTGCTGAGTGTTATTTCCACATCTGAAAAGGATTAGTTCTGACACCATTGCTGTACTGATGTATCCTGGCTCTACACCAATGAAACTATTATGTCAGCAAAGTATTGTAACGGTTCATGTGTATGCACTTACAGAGAAACTGTAAAACATCAGATTTTAATTCCTGCTGGCAACAAAATCTGAAATTAATAGTGATGAAGAATTTTGTGCTAAATAGTAAACGAGTGACATTTTTAACTGGGATACATAACTTTGAAGAGTAAAGCTTATATCAATTTTACTTCATCAGAATGAAATAGAAATAGCAAGTTTCTTCCTGAATACCAAACTGGTGTAATATGAATTCTTCACTTAAACTGTCCAAAATTATTAGTTTCTAAAAATGTGTGACACACCTGTAATGGCTAAATTTTCATAAGAATTTAGAAAAACACTTGTAAGTGGATATCTGTGAGCATCTTTGTTACCAGCTAGAGGTGCTTTTAATCCAATTTCCCTCTGGTCTTGACATCTTGGGCATCTCACCTTGTGGAAACACTGTGGTTTAGAAAAACATCTTCCCTCAGCTTTGGCAGAGAGAGCTTTGGCTGACTCTTTTTGCAAAGGACTTTTTCCTCCTCTGAAGATATGAGGTGGTCCAATGGCACTGTAGATGAATGAAGATGGATAAAAGAACCAAACCTTTTGGAACTGTGTCTCTGAGGGGACGGCACTAAAGCCGTCTTGAAAAGTAGGCATTTAGTGCCACTGTGTCCAACACTGTGACTGCTGTAGCAGTCACTAGTAATACAAACAACTGTTTTAAACCCAATACTCTGAGTGGTTTTGAGTGGGACCAAACTCTGTGGAAAAGTGATAATTAGACTATTTAGGAAGAATTAGCCCATCTGATACAAGAATGGATTATGGTACCTGCATCTTGGTATTTTTCTAAAAATTATTGTGGTTAATGCTGTAAAGTAGTGGTTTCAAATTATTTTATGATATTTTCTGATGGAAAATATATTAAGACAATAATTAGGTAAAAATATCTTTACATTCTTTAAAAAACCCTCCACTTTTAATTCTTAAAAATAAATTTTAGATTTATTAAATATTTCAGCTGGCCTTATTAAAAGGTGTTACTTAAGACAGATACAAAAGAATTCTCTTTTGTTTCTGTGAAAAAAGCTGTTGTAATAAAAAAGTCCATTTCTCATTCAAGCACTTCAAACTTCAGAGCTTCAAATAAGCTAAAATAAGCAGGTTAAATGCCATTCCCATTTCAGTTAATAATCTCTTGCCACTTGTTTCTGTCAGACTTGGATTGCACTCAAATTCTAGATCAAACCTATAATTCTCCTGTTGTTCTGCTTTGCTGGAGGACAGTTCAGGCTCCTAATTCAGGCCTTTGTATCTCTCGGCTCTCACACAGCTGACCCCAAGGAATGTAATAATCAAACCAGAATAATAATATAAAATCCATTTTTGTTTAAAATAACTATGAGGGTACATTGTTTCCCTTGAACTATTTCCTAATTACATTTTTTTTTAAAACCAACCAAAAATCAAGCCCACAAAAACTCCCTCCACAAAAAACCCCAAACCCACCAACTAACAACAGCCAGAAAAACCCAAACCAAAACCAACAAACCCACAACAAGAGGGCCTCCACAACAATGAAATTCAAGTTTCAAAAGATAGTTGTGAATTTCACAACAATCTTTGGAAGTGGGTCAGCTGCTTTACAGAACTATTTTTTTTCCCTGTAATTACTAATACCTTGTCTTATCTTAAGCAAATATTAGCAAAGGACATTATCTCAAAACAATACATTTTGAAGTAGTGAACCTTTTTGCATAACATGGCAAAGGAATCAGGATGTGAGCATTTCCTGCAAAAGAATGGAAGGAGCAGAGTTAGCAAACAGAAGGCAGCTTAATCGAAATGTGAAATTCAGCTCTAGACAGCAAAAATGGTGTTGTCTGCATGTAAGCTGGCTGTCTCAGCTCTCACCATAGACAACCTGAGGAGCAGTTTGTTAGTGCTGTGTGAACAGGGGTGTCCAGTGCCATTTCACACACCATAAGGCAGCTGAGATCTGCTGGTAGAATCATGGAATGGTTTAGTTTGGAAAACACCTTTAAGATCATCAAGTCCAAATGTAGGGTGATAGGTAAAACATGGGGCAATGAGAAGACCATATCTATCTGGATCCTACCTGGATCACCAAGTGCTTTGCTTATCTACCTGACTTAATACCCTCTGCCTGAGCAGCTGAACTGCTCTGTTCCTTAGATCCCCATGGACTGTAGTGAGCCATAGATAGGGTTACATGTGTTCATCTCTAACTGAATCCCAAGGGCTTCATTTCCACATTGTGATGTCTCCAACCTCCTCAAGCTGCAGTTCTTACCTGGAGCTCTCTGCAAATCACTGTTTTGCAAAGCTGCTTTCTTTTTTTTTTTTTTTTTTTTTTTGCTGTTGCTTTTTAACTTCTCCTGAAGCTATTAAATTTGTGGGGTTTTTCCCTATCCCTGTGGTGAATTGCACACAGAACAGGAAACAAAGGTGCTGCCAAGTGTGTACCAGCCAAGCATTGAGTGCACTGGCATTGTAGCAGTGATCCAGCTGTGGTCGGACACAGCAGGTTCAGGCTCATGGCTTTGTCTCAACCAACAGATGTGCAAAGAGCAAACACTTGGTGCCCCCCCAGCTGCTGGTCTCTCCTCTGGGGCCAGCGGACTCAGGCTGCTCTGCTTGCACAGGTGTAGCACAATACACCCACAGCACACAGCAGGGGCAGAGTGAAGCTGAACGAACACCTGGGCACTGAAAGGATATCATGGATAGACTTAATGGACAAAGAGACCAAACCCTCCAGCAGTGTTTTGGTCCACAGCACAGCTCCTTTGAAAAGAGCAGCTGGGTGAATAAAAGATTCAGAGAATGTTCTCTGTCTGAATGAGCCCATGCCTCCTCAAAAGCAGCTGGGATAATTCTCAGGATAGATCTTCCTGAGAGATCTCTTTGCTTTTATACATATCCTAGCTTTTATACATATGTCCTAGTTGGTGTACTGGCATGGTATCCCATACAGTGTATGTATTTATTTTGCCAGCAACACAAAGACTGGACTATTCCCTTTTTGCAGTTTTGTAAATGAGGCAGAGAGCTAAATTTCCAAATTCCCAGACATGTTCAGATTTGCAAATCCATCCAATCTCAATTTAATTTAAGCCCAGATATTCAAAGATGCTTAAATGTTATCTACTCACATTTAGACACGAAGTATGCCAGAGCGGAGAACCATGAAATTCGTAATTTAATAGAATTCCTCAAATAAATAAGAATGTATTTAGTTATTTACTACCATCACCAGGTGCTTCCACAAGACTGAGGTAGTGTGTTACCACAGGAGAATAACTAACTTTTCTAAAAGATTATCTTCGTTTTCCTTTCCCCAGTCAACGGACTTCCCACTGCAATTGGTTTGACTATGGTGTTAAAAAGTGCAACAATTTTAAACTGAAGCAAGTGAATCTATAAGTCAAGCAGCCCTTGAGTCATCACCATTTACAGACATCATTTACAGACTGTCACATCACAGCAAGCTGAAATCAGTGCTACCTTACGTTAATTTGCAGATGAATCAACTCTTTAAGATACAAAATAATGGAACTGATCTTAAGAGAGGCAAGAAAAATCTCAGCTGAAGAGGGAAACGTCCATCATAGGAAAAGGGCTTGGTCATTTGATGGAGAGGGACGATGCAGCCCTTGCAACATGGCATTTGTGCTCCGTCTCTAAGTGAAAGGCTTCTGGCAAACTGAGCTCAAGCAGCCGGGAGCCGCCTCTGGCCCCGCTTTGCTTCTGAGAGGAAAACACAGCCATGTTGTCGTCATTCAGAGAAAGAGTGGAAGGGAGAAATAAGTAAGCTGCTGAGATGGGAATGGTAATGGAGATATATTTTGAAACTGATGTAAATCCTGTTTGGTGATGTGCTGGTGAGTCACGAGGGTGGGTGGAAGTGATTTTACATAGTAATGGTATCATCTGCTTTCTGCAACAGCAAACACAGGCTCTGCGCAGCAGCCAGTGAATCATATGCTGAGTACCAACCCAAAAGGGGTGAAACCTCAAAATATTTACAGTTGCATTTCACATCTCAGTGCAAAAAGGCATGGGGAGTAGGCACAGGTGGTGTACAGCTATTCTGGTTTCCCCTGGACTGACCACATCCAACCCAAGAGTCAAAACTTTGGAGGAATCGTAGGAAGATGCTGCTCTAGGCTCCACGGTGTTTAGACAGAATAAAAGAGGACAGACATGAACAGGAGGACAGGATCTTTCAGAATTAACATTTATAATGAATGAGGCTGAATTCAGAATAATTGTACTGAGGTAGAGTTTCAATGTCACTTTCAAATAAGCTCAGCAGAAGCACTGGAGCTCAAAGGAAGATGTACAAAAGGTTGTGCTGAAGCTTAGAAATATTCACAAGTACTTATTGAATGGAGATTTTTTTTTTCCTCCTTTTTTTTGAACATTTTATTTTTTAGATGACAAAACATGCTTTAAAATTCAGCATGATTGCTCTTAATTGGGCTCTTACACACTGATAACACAAATGTAATTAAGTCCTGCCAGTTTTCATCTCCTTTTTCCCATCCTCTTGGCACAGTAGGGAACAGAAAAAAAAAGCCTAGGAGAAGAAGACAGCAAAATATTGTATTTATCAGGTCTGTAGTTGACTGACCAGACCCCGTATAGGTAGAATTAGAAATTCCTCAAGTTACAGAGCTTTCCTAATGTAGTACACAACTAATGGAGTGTCTGACTACTCCCTTTTTAATTGCATTTAGATTTTCCTGCACTGTTGTTTTCAGCTGATAGAGCATCTACTCTATAACAAAACAAATAAATTACTTATAAACAATTAAAATGTGGCAGTACCTGCTTAATATTGTAACAACCCACAGAGAGAAGAATGCATCCAAAGGAAAAAGTCAAAGATATTTTAATTAAGACTTAGGTATTAGGGCCATAAAATTTTAGACTCATTCTGCCAGGAACAACTGAAGTGATAAATGTTTACCCAGTATGATACTTAGTTACATAAAATACTGGTTTCATAACTAGGTTTTATGATTTACCTTCTTAATTAGGAACAAAGTGTAGTCTTGGAACAGAGTACAAGGTAAACAGATTTTATGTGGAGGAGCTCTGCAGAGACTTGGGTAAATGAGAATAAATCCATCACTGCTCTGCGCTACTGCTCTGCTTGCAGTGTGGGTTTTCCAGGGACATTACGCTTGGTGCCAATGTCGGCTCCTGCAAGGCAGCAGCAATTGATTTGCACCCTTGTAGGGACAAACTCAGTGGCTCCTTCTGCCGGGGAGTACCACCCAGGTATTTTGAGCTTCTTTCTGCATTATCCTTTCTTACTTACACTTAGTATCCTTGCTGGATATTACACTTGATATTCTTCATTCAGGCTCCTTAATCAATAGATATTCAGCCGCTCTCAAATGAGGCCTGGTGCACAGATGACAACTTTTTTCCCAGAAAATAATTTTATTTCACTAGCTGCCAGTTTATTTGGAGAAGTCCAGGATACCCAAAGGGACTAGAGTAAAACCTTCTATCTTCTTCAAGAAGGAGATCTCAGCTGGGCTGTCACAGCCTAGCAGTACTTTGTAGTAGTTACTGCACCCTCTCAGTGGTCTTGTGAAGGGAATGGCTGTTTAGAACAACCAGCAGCTCTCAATGTGACAAAGTAATACAGCCAAAGCTTCTTTATTACTACCTTTTTCATACCTCCTCTTGTTTTGATCCCTTTGAACTATTTGAACTCACAGGAAAGTAGGAAATATTTTCCATGAGGACAAGTACACTTAGCCATTAGCTAGCATGCTATCCCTGGAGCATCCCACTTTCCTGAAAACCTGGTATCCACTATCACCCAGTCTCCGCTCCTGTGGAGTGGTTGCAATCTACTTTCCAAACTTGACTGCAGATGGGGTAACTGCATTCCAAGAGTAGCAAAGGGCTCTGCTGCTCAATTCACAAATGAAGCAAGTATCCTCATGCACCTTTGGAATGTTTGAACTTCCAATGTGTTCAGAAGTTAGACGGAGGCAAACCCCGGGTTTTGTCTTTCCACATACTGATTTTGAAGATTTCTGTTCACACAGCACACAGAAAAAGCACGATGGACGCAGTACAAACATGCACACCTGCCCCAGTTTTCAGTCATAAGGTATCAGTAAGATGCCACGCAGTGAGGACACTTGGATACCTGCTATGTATTGGTTTTTCACTACTTGCTGGGAAAGTGAATATGATTATACTGATCCCAAACTTCCCACTTATGCAAAGCTTGCAGTTTGTTCACTGGGAAACATTCGCTATTCACAAGGGAAGGAGAGTGGACCCTGAGAAATTCAGGTCAGCACTAAAGTCCAGCTGTGGTTCAAAGGCTGAGTGAGCTGAAAAGAAATGACCACAAAATTTCCTTGAGAGTACTCCATCACAGGAAACTTCTGTGCTGCCAGGCTCCAGTTATTCACAATTAAGAATCTGGTAAATTATTCTTTTCAAACTAAATTGGAAGATTCAGATGGGGGAATTCAAGGCCTTGCTCTGTGACTCTGTGGATATTGTAATTTGAGGATCTGTTTTAGAGTAATTTTCAAACATGAAAAAGATGCAGTGGAAGAGTGAGTTAATTTACTTCTCTATATTTATGAGCTGTTTGGAGACATCTTACCAAACCTTCAGATGTAGCTAATATTGAGTATCACCCACACATATCCAGGAAGCTGTGAATACTAAACTGAAAACTTTTTTGGTTTGAATGGCCGTATCAGATAAATGAATGCTACCATTTCCTTGTTGAAAGAAATGCATAATTAATGCAGAACAATGCAAAAATGATATGGTATAAATTCTAAAACTGTTTAAGAGAATCATTTGAGAAATCAAGGCAAGCAAGTTATATTTTTCAAGTGTTCATAACAGTAAAGAGGAATGCTCGATCAATTAGTCATATAAACAGTGTGAAAGCTTCAGAGGCAATCTTGCTTCCAGGCATATTGTAATCTTGGAGTGATGATGTCGAACGGGTATAACACAGCTGAATAATTCTATTTCTCCTCAGATACACGAAATACATTGCTAGAAAGAAAAAGTTTTTAATACAAGTTCTTCTTTCCCCTCTAATAACATCCTTGAACCACAGGGATCCTGGGTAGGTCAGTAAACTGATCTCCTGTCTACTTTCCGGGGTGAAGAGAACAGGTTTGCAAGAAAAGCTGGAACCTGAAACCATGTACTACTTTGAAAACAAACCAGTGGGAGGCACAAAGTCAGAATAACAATTTAATAGAAATTAAAGAAAAGGAAAAAAAAACTAAAAGAAAACACTGTTTCAAACTGACAGAGTCAAGATACAACCTGAGTCCCTGTTAGGCAGGGTGGTGGTAGCAGTCTGGTAGAATGGTGGCTGCAGTCCTCTGAAGCAGTGATCCTGTAGAAAAAGGGTCTGCTCTTCCTCAGAAGGTCCAGTGGTGGCTGTGTAGCTCCTGTCCTCTGGAAATCCAGTGAAAAGGCTTGTCTCTGGTCTTCAGTCTCGGATTATATCCACGATGGGATGCTTGGTTCCTCCCTCTGGGTGGAGCATCTCACAATGGGGTAATGAGTCCTGAGGCCAAGTGTTGATTAGGCTCATTAACAGGAGATAGTCCAGAGGGAGTTATCTCTGAGTCAGGTGGCAGGACAATGATGGGCCATTAACAGAAAGATAGTCTGGGGGGAGGAGGCAAGGAAACACTGCCCCACCTGATTTCAACAGCTCATGAGGATGGTAATAGAATACACTGCAACCCAGGACAAACCAGATTTAACACCATCTAATAAAACAAGCAGAGATGCCACACAAAAAACTGAAGAGAGGCAGGACATCTTCTAAACCTCCTATTGCTTCTTCTGCACCTAACACTGAAATGGTCATAGGGATACAAAAGAATTCATTTGACCCAGCATAACCAAGGAGAAAATTAATAATGAGTGCTACAACAATTACGTATGGATTTTCTGAGGAAGAGTGTCTTTTCATTATTTTAAACCTATTTTAGAGGTAAATGTAAATGTAAATTCCCCGAGATCCCCTTCCCTTGTTCATCCCCTGCCCATCCTGCTGTTTTACTTCCTACTCTTGTTATTTGAAGTAGCATATTTTGAAACCAGCATACACAGAGCAGACATCACTGACAGCATGAGGAGGAAAAGCATCACTGCAGTGTGCACCAGCCAGCACAAAACCAGAGCAGCTAAAACACAGCCTAAGCTCCACTAATAGGATCTGTGGGACACCACCCTTTTTTAGCAATTAATGGAGAGAGGTCAGATTTTAATGCCTTGATCATCTCCTGGAGTGAGGGTAGCAGCATGACATATTAAATTTGATCCAAAAAATTGCATTTTTAATCCCTCTCCTGCTAGGCTACACCACCTCAGGTGCTGAAGTAAAGGAAGAAAAACAAATTGTTAAGTGTTCCCCCTCAAGAGTTCTGCAGATTTTAATTCTTCACTTGCATATTGCCATCAACCTCTTCCTGCCATACATCAATTGCTCTCCACCCAGCTTCACAGGCTTAGTTCCCATCTGATTACACTACTGGAAGAGATGGAGTCAGGCCAAAGATTCATCTGATCCTGGGTATTTTCTGTTTCTGGAGGCAGATTTCCTTTTCTGTCCACTTTCTCTCCCAATGTGATTCTCAGTGCAAAACTAGTGTTATCAAATTCATATCCTTGTACTGTTATCTTGCTGTATTAAAGATGCAATCACCAGTTTCATGCCAGCCAACATGCATTTCCCTGCCATAGGCTGTGGTACTTTATAGCTATAGCACATGCCCTCTACACAGTGGCTGTGTGCCTCTGTGCCTCAGTTTGCTCCTTAGCTCAGGAGGGAATCAGAATGGTGCAGATCCATCAACATTGTGCATTGTGCACTGCACACTCAGCAGGGAGGAGTAATTTTCAGTAATTCAGAATGAATTATGATAAAAGGGTACCCACAATTGCATTTAGCTCTTTTAACAAAACAATGCAAACCTTTTTTTTTCTCCTAGTCTCTTAAATTTATTTTAAACACACCAAAGAATAAAACTTCCCTTAGCTGTGGAAAAAAATTCCAGTTTCAAAAAGTAGTTCTCAGTTCCAGTAGGAGCTGATGAAAATAAAACTAAATCATTTACTTGATAGAGCTAACAAACTTTTCATTTTAGTCATACAAAAAAATCTTATTTGAAAGTATGTTTTTAAATTCAAAATCAAAATGACACCAGAAGCCTAAATATGAAAACAATAATAGTTACATTATTATTTTTCTGCAGTAATTTTTTCAATGTTCCACCAAAAGCGGAAATTTGAAAGGTGATGTGAAATACTAGTGCAAAGCAGGAACCTCTGTAGGGCTCAAGGAAAATGAACATGGTTCAGTAAAATGATTTAAGAGCCCGCTTTATGGTCTAATTCCTGTCTAGTGGTGGTAGCAATAACAGGAAACAAAGAGAAGCCTTTTTTTGCTCTCTTACCATTGTTTTTTTAAAGGTTTGAAAACTGTGCTAGGAAAAATAAGTGTCGGAAGACAAAGTTCCTGCAAGTACAGCTAGGACTGAAATCAAAGTGATGTGAAAGCACACATGCCAGCAAACAGCAGCCTGCCAGAGCCCCTCAAACTTTTACGTGAAAATGAAACAAAATAAAAAGGCTCCCCCAAGGTTCTGCTCCAGTGTGTGCTTTGTTTAGAGCTCTTGGTCTAGCAAGTTGTTTTGCACAATTACAATGTGAGACACTGACTGTGTTGTTCATGTTTTCATTTGAAGACTCAGGGATGTCTGGCAGTTTTTCCTGGGCCATGCCCTATGCCCATCCAGGGCACACAAAACTCCTGGGAAGAGGGATGTGTGTTAGGCTTCTTTGTTGGCTTCAGACACCATTATATCCCATTGCCCTGGGGACTATTTGCTGGGGAGCAGTCTGATTGAAATATAATCTCTTTTGAAACTCTCTTTTTATAAAAGTAAAATATTTTTAATCTGCCAAAACATTGCCACAGTAGTAGAAAAAGTAGCTCAGATCACTGCCCCACTCGCCCTGGGACCTTGGTAGCACAAGTACGGGGACAAGAGCTGTCGACAGATCTCAGCAGATCTCAGTCAGAAAGTAGGATTGCTGGGAGTCACTATTTGGCTGGGAAGGTGTTTAGAAACTCCTCAGTGGTCCTCTGTTTCGGGAAGCACAATGGGTGATTTGGCAGCTCGGACAGCAGTCTCTTATCTGAATCCCTTCAAAACAAGAACACGGGACCTACCACCTGGGATGCAAAGGTAAGGCCTATGGGATCCTCGTAAAGGTCTTAAGCCAGCCTTTAGGGACAAGAGTTTTTACTCTAGAGACTTTGTGTTCCTACTTGCAGCTCCCATAACACTGGACAGCTTGATTTTGGATTTCAATGGATGTATCATTTTTAGCCAACAGCCATACTGTGTAATGGCATGAAGTGCAGAATATGACTTCTGTGTTGCCCTGTAAGTTCTCACAGGGGAAGGAGTCATTCCTGCTGCTCTACTGCAAAATTATTTCAGGAGAGAAACATTTACCTGGGATAAAGTCTCCACTTCATGATATGATCCCACAGTGCCTAGTGTTCATGGGGCTGGCTCCAACCCTGCAGGGACCTTGTGAAGTAGCTATTGCAATACAAACTGCAACCACCATCAATACGACTCAGTGCAGAATCTCTGTCACTTAGATTACCCAAGTATAATCTTAAATTATAGTCTGTTTTGCAGGAGTCTCATGTTCTTGGTTGTTTCCCAAAGTAGATATTCAAGAGGAAAGAGTGGAAGTATCTCTGGAGTTGAGCACTCGGTACTGCGCCTTCAGTTCCCAATTATACAGCAGCAAACTCCAATGCCGAAGGTGACAGCAAGGCTCTCCCGGCTAAAATAGGGAAGGGACAGATGGCTTAGCGAAGCGGAGCGCAAGACCCCGTCAGGGCACACGAGGTGGGTGCAAGACCAGGCCGGGGGGACTGCTGTGCCGTGCTAGCTGTGGCACGCTGGCACGTACGTGTAAATGCTGTCCGTCCAGATCCTAACCCGGGAGGAGAGAGCTCCTGCCCGCCCGGGGCGTGTCTCTGCCCGGCCGCGGGCAGCCAGAGGGGTTCGGCAGGGCAGAGCCAGCGCCGCGGCGGAGGCAGCAGTCCCCGCTTCTGGGAGACACCGCCGGATGGGGAAAGATCGGGGACGAGCCGGGAGGCGGTGGGATGGGAGAGCGGAGAGAAGCGGGAAGGGAGGGAAGAGGGCTGCGGGAGGAGAAGGGGAGGGGACAGGCAGGAGTGGGGGGGACAGCGGAGATAATAAAGCCGGGGAGAAGGGGTAGAAGGGCGAGCAGAGCCGGGGAGAGCTGGACGAGTAGGGATGGGGCTGAGGGCGTGAGCGGGGCCGGCGGGGCGGCCGTGCCCGGCGGGCGATGGTGGCCGGGCGGCGGCGGCGGCAGCTGTGAGCCGGGCGTCGCCATGGGCTGCGGGGGCAGCCGGGCCGACGCTATCGAGCCCCGCTACTACGAGAGCTGGACGCGGGAGACCGAGTCCACTTGGCTGACCAACACGGACTCCGAGAGCCCGCCGCAGGAGGGAGGCAGCGCCGAGGGCCCCGGCCGGGAGCAAGGCGGCCCGCGCCCCGGTGAGTGAAGGAGACGCGAGCGGGCACGGCGGGGAGGGGAACGGCTGCGACACGCACTGTATGTGCACCTACACACGCTGTACGTGCACCTACACACGCTGTACGTGCACCGACACACGCCGCATGTGCAACTGCACACGCTGCATAGACACCTGCACACGCACGGTGTGCGTGCATGAAGGGGTTGTGCGCCGATCCGCCTCCTGCTGTGAGGAGAACGTATTCCGCCACTTCGGCCCCCCCAAGAGATGCAGGCGCCCAACTCTGCGCTGAAGCCGCGGAGGCTCGGAGCGTTCCGAGCGTCTGCCCTGGCCGGCCAGCCCCTCCGAGAGCGGGCCCTCGGGACCGAGCAGGGCCGAGACCGGCCAGCGCCGAGAGCGGCCCCGCGGGGAGCGGCCCCGCCGCGCTCCGGGCTCTGGGCTGCCAGAGCTGGTTCGGGCTCTATAGACCCGCTCACGGCGGTGCTCGGCTATGAGCGCGAGCACATAGACGTCGTCAACTGTGGAACAATGTTACCAGAAGGGAAGAGACCTTGGTCCTCGAGGTTCTTCCTGTACATGGCTTTTTCTTTTGCAAGACAAGTAAATTAGGAAATAGGTTGAGATTAGGGAAGACGCAGCTTTCTTCCACACTACCTCTGATGCCTTCTGATACACAGAAAGCTGACCAGAGGGTGGGCTGTACAAGAGCAGACCTTCAAGTTTGAATTTCCCAGTTCTTGTCAGTATGCTACATCCTTAGTTGTGTACCTGAGGTGTTACAGAAGCAACAGATATGGGAGAGGGATTGAGGAGCTTTGTTCTGATGTGCAGTTTAAAATGTTTTAAGAATTATTATGTATTGCAGCAGTATCTAGAAATCTCAGCCTAGGTCCAGAAATTCATTGTGCTAGATATTGTTGCTACCCAAAATAGATTAAAATTTCCATATAAAGCAGTAAATGCCTATAGGCAGCTTCAGATGAAAAGAAGTAGCTTTACAGACGTTTGTAGAAAGTAACAAAGCACCAGGAAGAAATTATGGAAGTGCAGGAGTGAAAATTCACAAAGGTGGGCATCACAGGCCAGCCGGAATAGGGAGATCATGACTCTCTGCTGACTGAAATACGACAGGGAGGGAGAAGTCACAAAGGGTCCATATTGTACTCCTGAAGGCTAAAGAAATATTCTGAAAGTCACATGGGAAATTATGATCATTTGAAGGCGAATGGGTGAGTCTATGAGATATCATATTAAAGAGGATTAGATAAGGAATTTAAAGAGGTTCAAGATGATGCTGACCAGTAAGTTCAAATGACAGGTAGCAATGTTATCTCCAGCAGTGAAAGCTAAACAGAGTGTTATCTTTTTACCCCCACTTAGCATTATGTTAGCCATGTTTTTTGTGTTGGTGCCTAAACATCATAAACAGAAGCCAGACAGTCCAAGATCTGACACTGAATAGGAGGTAATAAAGAGATAGATCAGTAAGTATTCCTCCTGGAAACATGTGATAATTGAATTTGTGTTTAGAGATGAGAATACCAGAGATAAGGAGAGGAGAACAACACTCAAGACCAGTAGAGACTGATTAGGGCATGAAAAGCTTTACAAGAAAACCCTGCAGAAGAGATTAGATGGAAAGCGATGAGGAAAGGACAGAGCAGGAGCAAAAAGGATGAGTAGGACTTTAGTTAGGGCAAGATTCACTCGTCAACAGACCTGCGGTGGCAGCAGTTTAAGGAACCTGAGGAACACACACTTCTCCCAATTAGTGCCTCAAAAGTCATGAAGTACTTCACGGAGAGATGTTGTAGGGTAAGATTTGAGGTAGGGAAGAAATAGGGATAAGGAGAGGTACTCCAGGGACTGGAAACAGCACTCTAAGTAAACTTACAGATGAAAGGGAGAGGAAGGAGCAATTGGAGGGGCAAATGAGGTCAAGTATGGGTTTAAGACATGAAGAGGAAAACATGGCTTTATTGTGAGAATTGAAAACTGCCCAAGAGTGATAGACAAAAAAGAAGAGTGAGGGAGGGGACAAGAGCAGGATGGGAGAGATGGGGAAGGGGGAGATGACATTGACGTAAGTCAAGGTAGGAAGACTCTGTAACTGGGACACAGAAAGGAAGGAGGCAGCCAGGGAAGGGGGCACCAGCCAAATGAGGATTGGGAAAGAGGATGAAGTTGTTCTTTGTAATTTTTCACTTTGAATAAATTGGTGAAATTCTGTGAAGAGAAAGAAGTAGAGATAGAATGAAAGAAATATTTTGGGGAACGACAAAAGCAGTAAGAGGTGGTTGTGATTGTCAACATGTCTCAGTTAAGTAGAAAAAACAACAGAACTGAACATCAAAATGCAAAGAGGGGTAAATTACTCAGGGATGAAAGAATGTCATATATCAATCAACAGGATCAGAGAGTGTATCAATGAGGAAAGGGTTAGTAACTACCATATATTAATCTTAGTAATCTCATACCACCACAAATATCATCACATCCTTCTCTTTTTTCAGCTAGTACATTTAGCTTTCTGTGCCTGCTCTCATTTGAATTATATGTATTTCTGTAACCAAATGTTTGTACCTTTACCAAAGCATTTTGGAAGCTAAAATATTATTAAATTAAAAGGGAAGTATTGGGGATTTTTCATTTTCTCATTTGCTTTTCTATTTTTTCAATTTCAATTGATTTCTTAGACTATTTGTTAATTTCCCTACTTGACTTTTTACATCCATTTTTATAAAGTGTATTGTAATCTCCCTATTTTTTACAGGAAGACATATAGGACAGTATTAGTTGCTATAACATAGCTAAAATATGAGAGATGGTCTTAGGTTCATGAGAAGTGACTTAGGTGGCGAGAAGTCACAAACAACCACAAATATAGGTGATTGTAACTTGTTGCAGTACACTGCTGAGGCTTTGGCAATGAGGAACAGGGTAACCTGATATGGATGAAGAGGAATAGAAAAGTAATTAAGAACTTCATGAAGCACTGCAGCTGGTGAGATTGAAAGACATTTTCTGGAAGATAAGTGTACGTACTTTTCATAGGGTGAGTGGCTTCTGTGAGGGAGAAAAAAAGGAAAGAGTCACAGTAAGCCCCTACAATAAAGCTATTTCTTGGAAGAACATCCATTGCTATGTGAGCAAAGAACTTTTCACAGGACTGAGCTACTGCGTAGGCTATAGCTGGGGAAAATAATAGACTACATTTCTGCCTGGTAACCATTCCTTGATCCTTGCAACTCTTTGCACAAATTGCTTTCTCTTTAGAGGGTCTGATTCAGCTAAGTCGAAGTGTTAGCAAAGTAATGACTTTCTGAGGAAGTAATAATCTGTAGGTACAGATGAGTCCCCAGGGCAGTCACCATGGGTTACAAGCAAACCATGGGGAAGAGGCTGAATTCACAGAAAGCACACAAAATCTGTCAAGTATTTTGGAACACGTTTGCACAGTCTGTTATGTTATATTGGGATGACTTGCTGAAATGTATATGTATATGTATATGTATAGCCTAGTAATTTAAGATGTACAATTTACTCCCAGAACCAGGACTGTAAAAGTACTCTATAAACACATTCAATATCAACTCTACCAGAATTTTGTTTGTTTTAAAGCAGGTTCAAAGCCACCTTATTTCTAGTTCTTTCTATTTTCACTGACTAAGTTAGCTGCTGTATTCAATTATTTTTCCTTTGTTATACCTGAAGTGCTTCAGAGTGGATATGGCAGGTTGCCTTGTGGTCAGAGAGACTTTACAATCAATTTACCCCAGGGGCTGCAAGCGCCTTAGGACAGACTTTCTCCTTACTGTTTTCCCACACCAACCAGCACAGTAAGACCCCAGTCTTTAATGGGGATTGTTACTGAAATGCAAATAAAAGTAATTAATTTTTAAATGATGTAGCAACCAAGTAAAAAATAATTCTCTTGTGTCAGAACCGAAAAGTTGAACACTGATTGCCTCAGGACTGACTTGTTTGGTTCCTCAACTAGTAGAATATTTGTTGATTTTTTTTATCATTATGTGACTCACAGTATCAGCTAAAAAAAGGGCTTTTTACTCTTTGAACTTAACAATTTTTTTTTAGTGAAGTAATTTTTTCCTGAAGCATATTAAAGAAATTATTATTTGTATTCCACACAGACTTGCCTGATGTACTCAGGAGGAAAACTTGCACATGGCATCAGCAGACATAACTGCAGTAAGTAGTCTGTCAGCAATGAAACCTGCAATTTAGGATCAGTTCAACCCCTAGTGAAGACATTAGCAAAATAGCTAATTGAGTCCTTTGTAAAATAAATAGAGAAAAGTAGAGGAATACAGGAGAAATTTTATCGTTGTCTAGCCACTGGCTGGCTAACAGTTTATCTTGCATAATTGCCCCAATACACTTGTGTGTTTATGAACGATTCTTGCTCTGCTCTCTGGGGCTAAATGCCTGGCTCATGCTGCTGCTCCACTGTTTCGCTGGACAACTCCGGGAAGTTTTGTGGACAGGGCTCCTATTTGCAGCTAGGCTCTGGTCAAGACTCAGTATGCAAAATGCAGCGTTTCAGAGGTAACCTTTCTTGGAGAAGCTTTGGACAGTCAGTTTTGCATCGTTTGCGGCAGAGGGCTGCGAGCAGCCGCAGCCGAGGGCCGGGCTGTGCGAGCCCCAGTTGCCGTGACAACAGGGACTGCCGCAGGCTCGGACCGCTCTGCCGTCATCCGCTCCCTCGTTTACCAGGTGTACGCGAAGTTAAGAGCTTCACAGAAATAAATAAGCAACCATCAGGTTGTAAATGAAAAACCCGGTGCAGCAGAGTGTTTTTCGTTAATTGGACTGCAGAGAAATATTTAATAAACCATCTGCTTTAGCTCAAGAGGAAAAGAGGGATCAGTGCATTACATGGATATATCAGGATCTCTTTGTGCTCTTATGGTCTTATGTTCTTTTATTAATGGGTTGTTTCAAAATCTTATATGAAACCATATTTTCCTATCAGAAACATAAAATCAAGTACAGAAAATTCTGTCTCAGGCTAGTGATGCACTACTCACAGTGACATAAAAAGGAACCTCTAATTTTCACTTCTGGACTGAAACCAGATTTATTTGCCCTGCTTTTAGAGTACACACATGTAGAGATGAAAATTATAGTCAAGAAGGTTGATCCAAAGCCTACTGACATCCACTGGCTTTGTAGCAGGTATAAAAGCTTGTGTCCACGCTGAATGAGGAAGTTGCTCTGCATCACAATAAACAACTAGAACAGTGATTCTGATGTGATATTTTCAGGAGATAGCCTTATTACAGTTCAGAATTGCAGTAAAACTGAATAAACACAGTTCTTCCTGGACTGTAGATGTATTCAGCAATTCCCTTTCTATCGTAGTCCAGACCTTGGGTGTAGTAATGTATTGTATTTGCATGGGGATGTTTTGTAGCAGGGAGCAGGGTACAGGGTTGGTTTCTGTGAGAAGCTGCTTCAGAAGAATTAACTGTTGCTATATGCTTTAGGAACTTCTAGTCAAATTTTTCACAGCATATCTGGAGGAGAGGGGTGGGAAGTGTTGCAGGATGGAAGGCAATTAACATTGATGTACCACTCAGCAGTATGTCTCCCTTAGAATTGGAAATAGAGTTAATTTTGCCATCAAAAAATTTTATTTCTGTATCAGTCAATGGATCAGGGAATTATAAAGAACCTTAGGTAGCAACAGAGGAAAATTACAGAATTAGATAAGTAATCTCTTAATAAATGATGGTTGTCAATCCACTGACCTAAAACCACTCAACATTTCCATTTCCCATTTGACACATGGTTGTGGGTTGACCCGGGCCAGAAGGCAGGCACCTACTAAAGCTGCTCACTCACTTCCCTCCACAGCTGGACAGAGGAGAGAAAATTTAACAAAGGGATCAACAGTTGAGATAAGGACTGGAAGAGAGATCACTCATTAAATACTGTCATGGGCAAAACAGGCTCAACTTAGCAATATGAAGGGAATTTACTACACTGACAAAATCAGAGCAGGATAATGAGAAGTAAAATAAGCCCTTAAAAACACCTTCTCCACACTCCTCCCTCCTTCCCAGCTCTATCTCCTCCCTCAGTGGTGCAAGGAGGCAGAGAATGGAGTCAGTTCATCACCCGAGGCTTCTCCTGCTCAGGGAGAGGAGTCATTCCCCTGCTGCATTCCTCCTCTGGGTTCCCTCCCACAGGAGACAGTTCTCCATGGAGTTCTCCAATGTGAGTCCATCTCATGAGCAACAGCTCCCTGCAAACTTCTGCAATTGAGTCCATCCCACAGGCAAAGTCCTCTCCAGACTGCTGCAGTGTGGGTCACTCTTCCACATGGTGCGGGCCTTGAAGGCCAGGCTGCTCCAGCATGGGAGCAGGGCCCCTCTCTCCACAGGCCTCCCAGGGGATACAGCCTCCTCTCAGGCATCCACCCCCTCCAGTGTGAGTCTCATCCACAGGTGCAGGTGGATCTCTGCATCCCTTTGGACCTCAGCGGGCTGCGAGGGCACAGCTGCCTCACCACGGCCTGCAGAGGAATCTCAGCTCTGGTGCACCTCCTTTCCCTCCTTCTCCACTGACCTTGCTGTCTGCAGAGTTGTTCCTCTCACATATTCTCACTCTGCTCTTCTCTGGCAGGAAAATTACAACTGCACTACAACTTTGTTTTGATTTCTTTTTAAATCTGTTATCACAGAGGCATTACCATAATTTCTACTTGGCCCAGCCTTCGCCAGCAGCATGTCCATCTTTGGAGGCACCAGAGATTGGCTCTGCCAAACATGGTGGAAGCTTCCAGCAGCTTCTCACAGAAAGCCACCTCTGTGGTTTTTGGCTACCAAAAACCAGGCCATGCAAACCAGTACATCATATACTCGGAGTTTGCTCAGCATAGAAGCTGATCAAGGACTACAGTATTGGCCTAAGCCATTGCACCACAAGAGAGCATTGAAATTATTGGAAAAATCAGACTCAGATGATAAATACAGCTTTTTGTAATGACCATATTTTTCAGCCCAACCCTAGCTGTTAATTCTTCCATTCCATACGCTTTCACCTTTGCTGTCATTTGATAGTGCAATAGTGGTTTAATTTCACATTTCAGTTAAAAAATGGCACTGATACTTATTTGGCCCGTCAGATCATACTAAGCAATCTATCCCACCACCTCTGGAAGTATTTTTTAATTATTTTTTTTTAATAAATATCCACTGCCATAAAAAAAGGATGCATCCATAGCTAGCAGAACTTAAGTAAAAGTGTCAAAGATACTTGAAAGATGAGAAATTTTCTTCTATGATGACCCTTCAGCTTGCTATTCTGTGAGATATATCAGACTCAATTGCTGGAAAAACTTCAGTCTTGTTTGAGAGTAGGTGGTTCAGATACTGCATGAAGCCTTCTGACCCATCCTCATGTCTCGGGTGGGAGCAGCCACCTCTCACCCCTGTGACAGGAGGGGAGGGCAGCAGCTGGACACAGCTCTCCAGGTGCCTCCCCCTTCCCCAGCAGCCTCTTCATTGTACTCTCTGCCTTTGGGACTTTCTCAAAACACTGCAGAAGTTGTAACATCAGCCAACCCAAACTATGATAACCTTTCCACAAAACCTCTCAGACTTCGATTAGTATCGATTTAGTTAGTGGCCAACAGTCTTGATAAACCCCTCCTACAGTCTAAAGCAGACCTGCTGGTGGACTGATCACTCACAGTTTACCCCAGTATAATAATTTACCGACTGATAAAGTAAATTCACAAAAAATGTCATGTACAGGAACACTTGAATTACATGAAAGGCTTTCCCAGCTGTCACAGTACCAGAAAGCAGAAAGGCTGTTGAGCATCAATAGAGATGATTGGAATTGGAACCATCTCTCCACATTATTTCCGTGTGGAAAAAAACTCTTTTTACAGCATTGAAATCTTTAAAGGCAAAAATATTCTTAGTTAATGAGAGCCAAAGGTCTATCATTAACTAAAGGAAGAGGTTTTACACTGTCTCTGCAGCTTGTGGTGGGGAGGAGGGATAGTGAGAGAGGGAGAGTGTCTGAAAGGGTTTGAGCAGAAAACCTGAGTGGTGGTTTTGTCAATGGCACTTTATGATCAGAGTCACACCGTGAACCAGTTAAGCCAGCAGTATCCTTCTGTGTATTCATGGACTGTAAGGCTGGGAATGCCACCTGCCCATACAGCCCACTGAACTTTCCTAAGTTAATTCCCACAAGGAGCATACCTTTGGGATATTGAGACTGAATTTACAGCTTTTCCAGTGGCTGACATTTTGCCTAAGCCTCTGTAAATTATCCCAGTAGTTAATCACTGTTAAAATAAATGTACAATGTACTACCTGGAACGTTTAGCTTCAATTTCCAGCTGTTGAACCTTGGTGAGCAAAGCTGAAGAGTCATTTCAGCTCACATTTCATGTACCTTTAAATGCTTTTCATGAGGATTTATATTTAGTCTGCCTAAATATTTTTTCTGCTTCTCAGTGTAATTAATTGAAATGATGTGATTTGCTCATCTTAAAATTCCATGTGTGATAAGCTGGGTAATAAGAATGATAGTAATGCTTTCCATGTCTATGCTGGAAATTAGTCTAAATCATAACGAGGAATGCTTTATTACCACATCCCAAAGGAGAAGGAAAGCCCAGGTAAAGAAGAGGGAAAGAACATGTGAATCCCTACAGCTCTAAGCCCCTGGTCAGAACAGGGTGGGTACCACTGTGGGAAGGATGACTTAGAGAGAGCCAGCAGCCTGCTGCTTGTTTTCCATCTCACACAGTACTCTCCTGTAAGGAGAACTTCTGTCTTGGCATTTTAAGGAAAGGGTCAGACAGTCACTGAGCCAAAAGCCAGCACTTTTGGAAAACAGGCTGATTTGCCATAATTTGGACCCATGATACAAGGTATTGTGCATGGAGGGTACAGTTTTTAATGTGCATTTTACATGGGCTTTACTGAAACACAGCCTGTATGTTTGCATGTGGAAAAGCAAATACCCCCACTCTATCCTTCTAAAATCCAGTACTATGTAAAGCACTTCAGAGCTTTGCTTTTTGTGTGTTATTCACTTTGGAGGAAGGAGTGATCTGTTTCTGGCACATCATGTGGCACTGGTTAGTTGCTTAATCCATTCTGTGTTACTATTTTCCCAGGCAAAAGATGTACTCAGCTTTTAAGGTCTTCCAAAATGTTGCTGATGCTTATTTCACAATATAGTGAAAATTCAGTTCTTCTATCTTGTTCCAGCTATCAAAACTTGTACCTTCACACACTGCACTCTGTTGTCTTTCTGGCGTTAAGTCCTTGCCTAGCACCATGATTACAATTCTCTCAAGTTTACCTTTTGTATCTTCCCTTCACGGTGTAGTGGTTTGGTCCAAAATACTCATTACTGTTTATCTTCTGTGAGATAAGAATTAGGAGAAACGCAAAGCAGGCACCAAACTTGAAAGAATATAAAGAAGTTTAATAACAGACCTAAAAGAGGGAAAAAAAATTATACCACACCTTCAGAACTCTCCTCCTCCCCCCACCTTCCTCCCTTCTCCCACTGACAATGTGAAAAGACAACCCTTAGGATGTTCAGTCTGTTTACCACTTCCATAATAACCTTGTTCAGTTCATTTAGAAGGAGAAGTCTCTTCTTGCTCGTGCTATGAAATCATTATCACAACAAGACAGCCGCCCACTTCCAAATCTTGTTCTGTCCATTTAGGAAGAGGAGTCTCTCTGCTCCCCATGTGAGTCCCTTCCCCCAACTTGCCGCTTTTCCCACAACTGCTTTCGAGGGTCCACTCTTGAAGGTTTTTGGGGTGCAATTTTAAGGTTGAGCCGTTCAGAAACAAAAGTTCTCTTCACCCATCTCTGGGAGCATTTCATCTCTAAGAACAGAGGCCCTTCTCCTTCCCTGGGAGCAAAGGGTCTTCCTCATCTTCATCTTTAGGACTATCTCTGGGAGCATCTCTAGGAACTGAGATTTTCTCCTTTCCCATTTGGAGCAAAAGTCCTCATCTGGTCCATCTCTCCCTGTCCAAACTTCTCATGAAATTACAGCTGTGTCAGCATCTGCCTATCTCAGCACAGGTGCTTTTGCTTACGAGTTGAACACTCCACCCCCCATATCTTCATGAAATTACAATGGGATACTCTGATATATCATAGCTTCACAACAGAATTTCAGCTTTAAGCATCTCCTCTTTCTCTCCCCTCAGGTTTGCAGCTCTTCAGAGCAATAAAAGGGTTAATCTCACCTCGGCCTTACAGCTGGAATGTGGCTTATCGAAGTGGAGAGGGGGGGAGCCGAGCAACTCCGGCTGCTCACAGCAAGGCAGTGGGGGGGTTCAACAGGGCCATGGGTGCCCCGTGGCCCGCAGCCACCTGTCCCAGTGCCAGAAACGAGAGAGAGCTGGGAGGGGGAGTTTGCCTATTCTTAAGTGTAGATCACAGAGGCGGTCACAATTTTAAGTGGCTTAAAGAATTGTCCATATTCAAACTGGCCATCTGATAGGTTCTGTCAGATCATGGGGGAAGCTGTAAGCACTCCTTTGCGAGAACATCACTTCTGAGACTATGGTAGCTAACCCATGACACAGGCTTATAAAGCTATAAACCTCAACTCTTGCATACTTGTGAAATAATCCTCTTGTAACACAGTTGATCAGCTAGGTTTCGTGTTCATTTGTAGCTTGCTTTGGGCTTCTGTGTTGGCTTGGATGCAGTTAAATTTTATGCTTCCTGAAATGTTTTCCAGTATAATTAATTAATTTCTTTCTTTCCTTCTTTCCTTCTTTCCTTCTTTCCTTCTTTCCTTCTTTCCTTCTTTCCTTCTTTCCTTCTTTCCTTCTTTCCTTCTTTCCTTCTTTCCTTCTTTCCTTCTTTCTTAGTGAGCGATGGATTGGAGCTGAGGCCAAAGTACAATGGGATTCTCCACTGTATGACCACTGTCTGGAAGCATGAAGGACTACGAGGCTTGTATCAAGGGGTAACTCCAAACATGGTGGGAGCAGGGGCTTCCTGGGGACTTTACTTTTTCTTGTAAGTAGAACTGTAAAGTGTGTCATGCCCTGCACGATGTAGTGTTTGGATATACATTGCATCTTCTTTGTGGGGTACAAAAATGTGCTAAGTGACTTACAAACTTGTGATTCTCATAGCTAGTCCATGTCTGTTACCCTTTATTATGGTTTACTGTTTTAGAATTTAAGCAGTTTGAGTCAGAGACCATTTCCTTTGTCGGGTATTACTGCAGGCCTGGGCCCTATGGTATACCACTGTGTCCCGCAGCCACAGGGAGGAGGAGGAGAGAAGATCCAGCAGGCAGGAGTTGTGCAGCAAGATTGATTTAATTATTTTACAGATTCTTTTATAGACTTTTTTCTTCATAGTCTAATTGGACAAAGGACCAGCCACCCCTTGGGGGTGATTGGCTAAAATCCTAAAGCATCTATTGTCAAAATATTTTCTACTACACCATAAACAAGATTTTTTCAAGGTTGCAGGTAGTTTGGTTGTTTACATAACTGCTGCCTCTTCTGTGAGAGAGAAAAGTCTCTCACGGACTTAGAAAATAGCAAGAAAATCCTTGCTAGCAGCATATTTGTATCTACAGTCAGGTACAGTGCATTCCCTTGATGCTGTGAAAGTACTATGGAACTTGAGAGGTGGTGATATTACCCATAAAGAATCCTCTAAAAGTGCCAATACACTGTGGTTAAAACCTCTCAAAAAGCAAGAACCTAAATTGATTTCCTAAGAATTAAAGAACATGACGTTTTCTACTAAAAACTAAATGTTTGATTTTTAATCATTTTAGTGACAATTCTTTCATTGTTTTTGTCAGTTGATGGACTTTGCTTATAAAGCCCATTTGTTAGTATTCTACTTTATTAATTCTGTTACTGGGACTTAATTTACTGCTTATCCCTATTAATTGAAACATTTTAGGGATCAGTTAGTTGGTATGCCTATGCAAAGCTCACATGTCAGTTGTATAGACTCTGTTATTGTTGTGCTTCAGTCCTTAAGCTTTGCTGTAGATTCCTATTGACAGTTCATCTTCTGTTGACCATTTCTTAATCCACAAAGATTGCAAACTGGATCAAGAGAAGAAAGCTCAGTGGATTTCTGAGCTAGAGGGTAGATACCTAGCACTGTGGCTCCCAATAAAAAAGAGTTCCTTTAAAAGCTAATTCTTGCTATCTGGTAATTTTCAAGATGCAGTCCCAGCGATACTGAGAGCTTAATAATGCAACTTAAATATATATTACCATAGTTCACTTTAAAGACCTAACTGCTCAGAGATCAATTAATCAATTAAACAAAGATAGTTTGGATACCTTTTCTTCAAAGGCTGTGTAGCACCATGATCTTAAGTCAGGTATGTCATTCTGGGGTTGGGTTTTTTGTGATGTAGGTCTGTTTTCACCTTTACTAAATTGTGTTTTATGTTTTCTAGTTACAATGCCATCAAAGCTTACAAGAAGGAAGGGAAGATGGAAAGTCTCAGTGCAAGCGAACACCTAGTGTCAGCTGCAGAGGCTGGTGAGTTTAAATGCAAAGACTAATGTTCATTTTAGCGTTTCCATATACTGCTAGCTGCCTTTCTGTGTCAGTGCACCTTTTTCTTAAAGTGGTAAGTGTTCCAGCCCAAATGCAGTCATTTATTGTCTGTACATAAAATAATGATGTCTAGCACATATAGGTCACTGTGGTCCTCAGTTTTGTGCAGAATTAGCAGTTGTCAAAATTTCTTCTGTCCTTGTTTTCATTCTGTATAAGTGTTTTCCATATTTAGTGCTATACTGGGTCCCAAAATGTAACTATAGAAATCTGCTGCTGTCAGATTGTTAACTTGTTAAATGTTTAACACTTGAACCTGGGAAGGAGAAGGCCTGTTGAATTATGGAATGGTTTGGGTTGGAAGGGACCTTAAAAATAATCTAGTTCCAACCCCCTGTCATGGGCAGGGACACCTTTCACTAGACCAGGTTGATCAAAGCCCCATCCAGCCTGGCCTTGAACACTTCCACAGATGGGGCATCCACAGCTTCTCTGGGCAAACTGTTCCGGTGTCTCTCCACCCTCACAGTAAAGAATTTCTGCCTAATATCTAATCTAAACCTACTCTCTTTCAGTTTGAAGCCATCCACCCTTGTCTGTCACTACATGCTGTACAGGCAATTCAGAAGACTTTTTATTAGGATTTTGAAGCATTCATTTAATGTTGAAATATAAGGCATGTTGTTTGACATGAAAAATAGTAATGGATTCTGTTACAATGGTATTTTCAGTAACCTATAAAGCTATAACAGGTTGTTGCTATTAATTTGTCAATATTATTAAGCAAATTTCTCGTCACAGAGGTGTCCATTAAATTTTGAATTATTGTATACTGAAGAATAACTCGGATAGTCAGTGCTACATTAAGAAATTTCCTATATACAACAGATTGTACTACTAACTCTGCAAAGGTAAAGCAAGAAAGGGGCTGTCCTAGGAATATGCAAAAATACATACGCTCTGCAAAAGTACCCCCAGCAGGAGTAAATTGGACTTGATTGTGAGCTTTGAAGGGAGAGAGAGGGAACAATGGAGGGCATAAACTTTGCCTGTTTTAAACAATATGAGTACACTGGTAGGAAAGGTAGTTTTATCATTGTAGAAGCCTGTGTTACACTGGACTGAAAAAACTGGATAAAGCTTTTGGAGTTGGCCTAACAGTCAGTGTAACTTCTGTCTGTTCTCAGGAGCCATGACTCTCTGCATTACAAACCCAATATGGGTAACAAAGACTCGACTTGTGCTACAATATAACGCTGGCGTGGATCCATCCAAGCGGCAGTACAGAGGAATGTGTGATGCTCTCATAAAGATATACAAGACAGAGGGCATACGTGGCTTATATAAGGTAACCACACTTAAGAAAAATTCCAGGATTGCCTGGCACCACTCAGTAGCATGGTGAGACTTGTAAATATTTGTCTACAAAAATAAAAAAATTTATAATAGCTCACTTTTATTCTGTGAGTCTTTCCCACTGAGGAACTGCAGCAAAAAGGCTTAATCAGAAGAAAAGCCATTATACTGTTGAAATACAGGAGATCCTGAGGAATACAATGTAAGCTTTATGTATGACTAAGTCGTCTTCTGTTGGGTGATAGGAGAGTAAACTATAAAATGCTTTTTAATTTTTTTGAGTCTTCCTATAATTAGAATTTGGATAAGCAGGGCAGCAGTAACGTAACCTGTGTTGTTGGTAGTACTTCCTTCCATTTTATCCCTTATCTCTGTATTTCTAACATCTTCTGGAAGATAACATGACTAAAGTGCTTGCTAATTTTTTCTTCCGCAATGGAAAGTTTCACAACTGCTTATTTTCCCTCTGGTTATTGATGTCTTTAATCTGTCAGGTCTAGATACATTAAATTTGCAGACTTCTAAATATGGTCTGCATATGTGTGGGTTTTTTGTTCCCTTTAATTTAGAGAAACATGGCAACTGGATTTGGACTTTTTACCTCCTCCTCCCTTCAGGTCATGACATCAAGATGCATTCTTCAGTGCCTGGAAGTTGTGAAGAAACCTATTTTAATTCAGTCTGGCTCCTCTCCTGCAAGTAATGCTGCAGAATCATAGAATCATAGAATCATAGAATGGCTTGGAAGGGATGTTAAAGATGATCCAGTTCCAACCCCCTGCCATGGGCAGGGACACCTTCCACTAGACCAGGCTGCTCAGAGCCTCATCCAGCCTGGCCTTGAGCACTGCCAGGGATAGGGAAGAAGACCACTTTCTCTTAGAAATTGTCCTGATTACTGAACATTAGCTTCTTTTATTTTCAGTGAAAAATGTGATCTCCCTTGTGCTGTAAGACTTGTGTGCTTCATGGCAATGAATGCCAAATTCTAACACCGGGAACAAGGCACCTTACTTATTCCTACATTGAAATTGTCAGGATTTCTGATTTGCCTGCCAGGATGTCTGCTCTGTTCCATTTCTAATTTCTTGTTCTAATTTCTAAATTCTGTTTCTAAGTTCTAATTTCTTGGATCTGTTAGGTTTTAAGATGTCCTTCCACCCTTCTTCTCAGATTATTCGTGCATGTAGCATGTGTTGCCTTTGGCACTAGACACTTCTTTGTAGTGTTAATCTGCAAGTGTGGGACTAAACCAGCTACTTCCTTTGAAAGAGCAAATTACTTGCTTAAATCTGCAAAGAAAGTGACCTAAATAGGTCCTGAGTGACCTACATAAGTATGCACACTGAGCAACTTCCATTTGACATCAGGACTCTCTCAACCTTGTCTGTACTGGGGGAAAAGGCACCTCTTCAGTTGGCTCTTTGACTTGTACATACTTTAGCCTTCCTCCATTTCAGTGTTTGGGGGAGTTTTTATTTTTCTTGCTCTGCTTGAAATCGCACAGCTAAAGCTTTGTTAATTGCCCTGAGTCACAGGAGTTATAGTACACACAAATGTCTTCTTTTCCCTCATAGTCTTCATTTTAGACAGCATTCCTTATAGCAAATACGGGGATCTCAGATAGTACAACCTTTTCGCAAATAAGGGGATCTCAGCTAGAACAACTGTCTCAGATAGAATTGGAAATAAAATCTGGAAGGAGGTTTTTTCTGTTTGAGATCTGTCTTCTGAAGAATGGTATTTCTGACCAAGCAGTTTGGTATTGCTCTTTATTGCACAGATGCTGTTACTGATCTGAGCAAATTCTTTCAGTCCTTTGAGGCACGAGACTGGTAAAGTCAGGATACATCAATCTTTCTAGCAGGGATCAAAGCTGTCTTTATTAGCTCTGCTGGGTATTGATTGTTCATTAAATACAGTTCATCTGAATCTGGGTTCCTCAGTAAGTTGTTCCTCTTGAACTTGGCCTGGTTTTGAAAAGGCAGGAGAAGTCTCCTTCATTCATTATCCCCGTAATCATCCAGTCAGTGATCTTCCACACCTTCCATCCATTAGGATTTGTCTTTTGGCCTCCATCCCCCAGATGACTGGGGACAGAGCTGCTCTGCTGCACACCAGGCTGAATTAAAAAACAGCTTGGAGTTATGTATTTTGAACACACCTATGTGTAGTGGTTTGGTCCAAAATACTCATTACTGTTTATCTGCTGTGAGATAAGAATTAGGAGAAATGCAAAACAGGCACCAAACTTGAAAGAATATAAAGAAGTTTATTAACAGACCTAAAAGAAGAAAAAAAAAATTATACCACCTTCAGAACTCTCCTCCTCCCCCCACCTTCCTCCCTTCTCCCACTGACAATGTGAAAAGACAACCCTTAAGATGTTCAGTCTGTTTACCACTTCCATAATAACCTTGTTCAGTCCATTTAGAAAGAGAAGTCTCTTCTTGCTCATGCTATGAAAACATTATCACAACGAGACAGCCGCCCACTTCCAAATATTGTTCAGTCCATTTAGGAAGAGGAGTCTCTCTGCCTGCGTGTGAGTCCTTTCCCCTGACTTGCAGCTTTTCCCGCAACTGCTTTCGAGGGTCCACTCTTGAAGTTTTTTGGGGTACAATTTTAAGGTTGAGCCGTTCAGGAACAAAAACAGAGGCCCTTCTCCTTCCCTGGGAGCAAAGGGTCTTCATCATCTTCATCGTTAGGACTATCTCTGGGAGCATCTCTAGGGACTGAGGTTTTCTCCTTTCCCGTTTGGAGCAAAAAGTCCTCATCTGGTCCATCTCTCCCTGTCCAAACTTCTCATGAAATTACAGCTGTGTCAGCATCTGCCTATCTCAGCACAGGTGCTTTTGCTTACGAGTTGAACACTCCACCCCCCAGATCTTCATGAAATTACAACAGGATACTCTGATATATCATAGCTTCACAACAGAATTTCAGCTTTAAGCATCTCCTCTCTCTCTTCCTTCAGGTTTGCAGCTCTTCACAGCAATAAACGGGTTACTCTCACCTCGGCCTTGCAGCTTTGCAGCTGGAATGTTGAATTTTTCTTATCGCAGTGGAGAGGGGGGAGAGCCGAGCCGCTCCGGCTGCCCACGGCAAGGCAGTGGGGGGGGTTCCACGGCTGGAACAGGTCCATCAGCTCCAGGATGGCCGTGGCCCGGCCCAGCCTGGCCCAAGCAGGGCCTGGCTGGGCCCGCTGGCCCCCACACGGGGCCCGCAGCCACCTGTGCCAGCGCCGGAAACGAGAGAGAGCTTGGTGGGGGAGTTTGCCTATTCTTAAATGTGGATCACAGAGGTGATCACAACTTTAAGTGGCTTAGAGAATTGTCCATATTCAAACTGGCCAGCTGATAGGTTCTATCAGTTCCCAGAGGAAACTGTAAGCACCCCTTAGCAAGGATGTCCCTTCCGGGACTATGCTTGCTAACCTATGACACTATGGATCTGTTGGAGACCTGAGCTCTAAAAATTACTTTGCTGTTGAATGTCGTGCAACCATCTTCATGTTACAAGTGCTGTGTTCTTTTCAATCATAAGGTAGGAAAGACAAAACATGGTAAAATAATTATAACATTGTAGGATTGGTGCTTTTAGGAAAACATAAATACATCTGAGCTATTGAGAAACTGTTAGATGTATAGTCTAAAGTGACTGACTACTAAGACATCAGTCAGGAATGCAACTAGCATCCTTCATGGCCTCCATATTTCTGTATGTGCTTTTTTTGTTCTCTTTTAGTGATGATATAGAAGCAGCAGTTGGAAATAGAGCAACATTTAATAAACAACAGTAAAATATACAGGAAATGCAGAAAATTTAAAGAGATTAAAGTAAAGTCCAGGTTCATCAAGACTGAGAATAATAATGTATGCTGACAACAACAAAAGTCATAGCAGTAATGTGTGCTCGTTACCAAGTGAAATATATTTAGACACTTGTGTGTTGTCATTTCACCCTTGGTAGGCAAGATTCTATGGAGAGTAAAGTACTTTTTCTGGTCCCTTAGTGGCTAAGGCACCAAGTTCTCTTTATTTTGCAATGCTTTTGCTTATGTAATTTTTCTTCTTATAAATATGAAGCTTGTAAGGTTTGTGTATCTTTGTACTTAAATGTAGCAAAATCCATTGAGATTTGGCCATCTTGATTTTAACTTAAGTTGCAGGTTCTACAGAGAGATATAAGCATAAGTAGCTTTCACATAAAAGATGGTAACATTTTTCACCATGAAGGAATCAAGATGATAATGGCAACTTCAGTGTCTTGTCTGCACGAGTTGTCGGAGCAGGGCACTCAGTTAGTACAGGTGTTTGACACACTGAGAGACCAAATGAAGGCAACACTGAAGAGATTACAAGGGGTATTTGCTGCATTCTTCTGAAACATACAGCAGAGGCTGCTCTGGCTTGAGTGCTGTCAGGCAGCGATGTGAGTACCACATCACCAAATGAACCTTGTTCCGTTCTTTATTAAGAAGCCCAGGCTTTCCAGTGTGTACATGTGCCTGTGTTTCTTTTTATTGTGATGTGTAACCTTTGAAACACTAACCAACAGGACATTTTCCTCTTGTCACAGATTTTCAGCACTTAAAACTCTTTAAGCCAACTTCAAAATACTTCTTTATTCCCACTGTCTGCTGCTCAGAATTATATGTTTTACCATTTAAATTTCTAATTACATATTTAATTCTGTCTATTGTTCTAGTCCTTTAAAAGAGAACTCAAACAGGACTTCTTTGAGGAACCGTTCATTTTGTCAAGCCCTCATGGCAAAAATCTCCTAAAGGTGTATTTCGAATATTAAAGTAAAAACTAACAAGAAATACATGAAGTTAAATTATTTTAAAATTTATCTTTACAGTCATATTATAGATCAAATAAATATTAAATTCTGTCAAATTTTGTGGCAAGAAGGAATTTTGTATTAAATTATTCTAAGAACAAGAAAATAGAATATGTTTCAAAAACTTCCTCAGCCGAGATACTTCAGTGCTGTGAAGAAATCAGTTTTGCTTTGAAACATTTTTCCATAAGAATACATTGTTTTCTATGACCAATAGAAGCCTGGATCAGCTCTTATTTTACTGAGGCACATTGGCTGACAGTCACCTCACTCCGTTCTTGCACTTTTTAATATTGGCCCAACATTAAAAGTCCCTTAGTCTTCGGAAGCTTTTTTCATCAGCACAAGACTTAAAGCATGCTGGTATTTATTTATGAAGTATCAATCAGTAGATGCTTTAGGACTCTTGGGTGCAAGTTATCCAAATCTTCTGGCTTAAGTTTAAAAGTTTAGCCCTCTTAGAGGTTGTTCAACATTCTTCTTTTGTTGGCAGGGAAAATGTTACCTCATTCTTCTATGATATAAATACATCATTCTAATTCTTTCCAAGTGGAGAACAATTACTTCCACTGTCCTTTAGGAGCTTTACTGTCTAATCACAGGGAAATGTCTGTGAAGATTTTCCCTGCTCTGCCCATAAGTTTCATACTGTTCCTTTTTCTGGTGACCCAGATAATTTTTTCTTTGACGTTTTTCTTTTCTCTCCACCTTATGTTTTTATATTACTTTTATTTTCTTCTGTGATCCAGGATTTCTGAAAACCAAAGTTGTCCTTTTCCCTCTTTTGGGGCCCTTTGGCTTCAAACTTCACTTCATGCTTACAGCTGACAAAATACAGATCTGTGGTTTAATTCCACTTGTTCTCATATGGGGAAGTGGTTTTTCTGGGACTTTCACTAGCCCTTAATGCATTTCATCGGTTTGTGGTCACTGATAGTGAGTTCATGACCATTGTTTCCTACTGTGAGAAGAAATTTATCCTCGTTTATCAAAGAAATGCTAAAAAATCATTTCCCAAATGACTGAAATACTTAAGGAATCTGTATGTAGCATTCAGAAAGCTGATCCCTGAAGTGGTATTTTGTGTATTATCTGTGCAATTTTTATGCCTGCTGTAGTTTTAGTTGTTGGGGGTTTTTCTGCAATTAGAAGGAGTTTTATTATTTTGTCTTGTTTTAACACTATTTCAGTGGACTCCTACAGGGATCCCTCTTTTTCTCCTTCTCCAGGCATTTAATCATATCCTGATAAGTCTTTATTCAACATTTTGGGCTTCCTTCTTAGTCTAACGAAGAGTTTGGCATCTGGGCACATTTTTAAATTCCTTTTTCTTGCCTGAATGGATCATAGGAAATAAAACTGTTCAGTTTTTGGGTTTGTTGATTTTTTTTTTTTTTTTTTTTTTTTTGAAACTTAGGTTTTTTGAGTGCTTTTAACCACATTTTGATCACTTACTCCATTATAGTTGTCCCCCAACAGTTTGCAGCAAGCTTTTCAGTCCCTTTCTGGCCAAGATGATTAATCCCCCATTTATTCGTTTTTTTCAGTGTAGTGACCAACTCTTCAAAAAGAGGATTAGTGCTTTTCAGAACCTATGCAGCTGGCAGCTCATTGTAGTGGAGCTAATCCTGCTCTTGGGGGAACTCCTGCCTTCTCTTTCTTGTGCAGACAGTTTAGAAAGTACCTGGTTCCCCTCTTAGTTTCAACTTTTTTGAAGCTAAAGGTTGATATATTTTCATGTGTTTGGGTGTGTAAGAAAGACAGTGCTGGAGCAGCTCGCTCTCTTCTCCCACGGGGCCATGGTGTGGTGCTGGATGTGGCAGTGTCAGGTTTATGGTTGGACTTGATAATCTCAAAGGTCTTTTCCAATCGAAATGATTCTATGATTCTATATAGACACAAACATTTTTAGTGTAGAAATATATATATGTATCTCATAGATACACATTTGTACAGAGACACACATGCAAACACATACCTATCTATTTCCAGGGCTCAATCACAATAATTTTTTGTACCTCTGCTCCTGGTGGCCCTTCTCACTGAGTTGCCAGCATCTGTCATTGCCTTACCAGTCTCAGGTGGGAACCAAACCCCTCAGTGCCAGGTCTCTGGAAAGGGGCAGGCACTGAGCTGCACATTTGCAAGACCACAGCTTGATATGTGATCTTGCAGTCCTAATCTGCGTTGCCAGCTTGTGCTCTGTGAGGTGGAGTCCCTGGGCCACTTGTTTTATCTCAGTGACTCAGTAGGTGACTTTAGGCTGTATGTCAGAAAAGTAGCATTTATTAAATGTTTGTGTGATGCCTGTCCTTAAGAACACCAGCCCAGAACTGGCTCTGAATCAGACTGCAACAGCGACAGCTGTGCGGGCACAGTCTGTACATTAAGGGAGGACAAATGTAGATGTGTGAGCTGTGTTCTGTTAAGTTGTTTAGGTTTTGTGCATTGCCCTTTAACCTTGTTTTATCCTTTTTTTAGGGATTTGTGCCTGGTCTGTTCGGAACATCACATGGAGCACTGCAGTTCATGGCCTATGAGGATTTGAAAGAGAGATACAACAAGTATAGAAACAGAGTATCAGATACAAAATTGGTATGGTGCTGGAGAAAAAAATGTGCTGTGGCATATGAATAAATAGAAGTTGATTCCATTTGTTGGGTTATACAGCAGCCAAATGTACAAATGATACATTAATTATGATACATTAATTGAAATGCAGACTATATTGAAGGGAGTAATACTTTCTCACCTTTTAGGAACAAGCAGCTGGTTTTCACTGTTTTTGAAAACCAACTTCTTATTGTGGCGAGTGTTTTGAGAATTTTAGAGGGAGGGATGAGAGTTTTCTCTTGCTTTGTGGAACCAGAGGGTATGGTACTAATCCGTGGAAAACTGGGTGCAAGTTGGGGAAAAGTAGCTACTTTTGGAAGAAGTCTTTCTCTTGATGGGAATGAGAAGGCACAACACGTGTGTTACAATCAGTTACTTGTAGCACTGATGTAATAAACATTGATGTTTCTTTTAATGTGTTGTATTGTAAGGGGGGGGAAATCTTGAGTATTTTTAGCAGTACATTTAAAAATCAAATAAAATTTTGGTAAACTGGCTAATTTAAACCATACTTAAGGCAAGCCTGACAATTTTTGTTGCTTTTAGAACACTGTGGAATACATAATGATGGCAGCTGTATCCAAAATATTTGCTGTGTCAGCAACATATCCCTATCAAGTTGTGCGAGCTCGTCTTCAAGACCAGCATAACACATATTCTGGGGTGTTTGATGTGATCCGCAGGACATGGAGGTAGGTGTGCAAAATTAAAAGCCTACATGTTGGAAACTGAGTTTTACAGAATCAGAGCTACCTTTACTGGTTTCTGTGCTGACTTCCAGAACCAGTAGAGTTTAGAGCAAACAAAATGTTAGTTGTACAAAATCACACTGTGCAAGATGCCACCAACAGCAGTAAGCTGAGGACAAAGGAGGAGATAGGAGAGGGTCAATGCCCCCCTGCAGGTTTCTGTTGTTTATTCTGTCTCTCTTCTCCAGCAAATTTCACAGGCTAAAAAATAACATTGACGTGGCAGGTTTGGGACACTAAATGAAGTCTCACTTGGGCTGTTTTAGCTTATCCCATAGGACAGGAGCATTGTGCTTCTGGGAGTTGTGGCTAATCCAAACTCCTGGCAAGGTGAAGTGAGCTAGCCAGAGCTGATTATACTGATGTCCCTGGGTTACCCTGGGACCTGACTGCTTTTGCAGTCTAGTCCCAGCTTCCTGTAGGACCTTTAGAGACCTGTGACCTCACACCTATTCATATCTTCTCACAAACCTTCCCTGAGCTCCACAGTGCAGGGAAGAGTTTTCACACAGAACTGTGTAATTACTAAGGGTGGCCACCTCTGCATGTGCATCCTGTACTTTCCTTGCTCTGGGCAGTGCTTCTGGGTCGCAGCATATTGCTGGAGAGATGGGAATGGAGTCCTGGGCTATGAAGAGGTGCCAGCTGAATGAGTGGCTGAGGCTGTGTTGTTCCAGGAGCACCCCTGGTTCAGAGGCAGTTACGACCATTTCAACTGGAGGCAGTTCAGAGCAAAAATAGCTCTGATGTCTCAGTGCTGTGTCCTTCAGTGCTGCAGTCTACAGGAAGGCTTATTAGTTCTGATAAAGTGTAATACAGCTGTTCTGGGGCCACTACTGTGCTCACGATGAAACAAATGCACCTTAGGGAGGGTAGTGTAAACCACACCCAAGCACTTCCCAGGATCTTTGTTTACTCATCATTCCAGGTGTCCTAAGCCTGTGAAGCCTGCAACTAAGGAGCTAAGATTTTAATGTCTCTGAAACTTTTTAACAGCCCTAGCATGAACATTGATTCAAATTGGGACAAGTTAGATTCTCATTTTTTGGCCAATAGAATCAAAATTCTGGAGAGGGTGCTTAAATTCTCAAAAAATGAATGCTGACTTTCTTTAGCTTTACAAGAACTTTACAAAGTTCTTGTAGCATGAAGAAAGATAGTAAATTGCCTTCTACTTAGACAATACCCACAAAAAACCACTCAAAGCCTAGGCTAAATAACTGATATACATAATACTATTATATGTTCACGAGAAAAATGATGGGTTAATACTCGATGCACTTTAAACACTGTCTAAAATTGTCATTTGTAACCTGAAGTGAATCTCTCAATGGGAGTGGGAGAAATAAAATGCCAGCCTTTGGTTTATGTCTGATTTTTTCTATTAAAAGACATTAATTAAAACCGATTTTTTTTTGTCTTTAAAGGAAAGAAGGTATTCCTGGATTTTACAAAGGAATTATACCCAATGTGATCAGAGTGACTCCTGCCTGCTGTATTACCTTTGTAGTTTACGAAAATGTGTCTGGCTTTTTACTTGGTTTTAGAAAAGAAAATAATTAAAGGTATGAACTTGTGTTCCTAGGAAGGAATCTATCCTTTATTTTTTATATTTATGATCTGAGAGAAATTTAGTTCAGCAGTCTTCTTTGACACTGTGAACTGATCTGGTATTTTGAGGAAAGAATGTAGAGACAGTGAAAACCTGCCAGCATCTCTCCTGTTGAGCGTTCCTGCATTGCTGCCTTCCTCCCTGAATCAGCTGTGTCTGCTTGAAACAGATGTCTGCAACTGTGAAATAATAGTGCTGTGACTGGGTGAAGGCAGCTGCACAGCAATTCCATTCATCCTGGCCTGCCTGGAATAACCCTCTGAGCAGTTTCAGCAAGTCTCAAGATGACAGTTGGTGAGATTTTGCTCCTGCACAGGTGGAAAACTTCATATGAAAGCAACTCTGGAGCGGGTTAAAACTTTCCTAAGTCTCTGAGTATCATTAAAACAAGGAATGTCATCTGAATCCACCTCTGTGTTATTTGTCAGATTTTAGGATATGGAATGCTCCAGCCTCCATTGCTCATCCAACACAAAAATGCTGCCTCAGTGGGGTGCAATTTAGAAACCGGAATTGTTTTTTAAAACAGCTGTCCATTCTTGGGTTTGAAGAATTGCAAGTCTGATGAAACTCAGTTCTTGTCTCATACCAGGACAGACTTGCATTGTGGTTTTTGACTTGGTTGTAGCACCAGACTGACATATGCTGTGTGCATTGCTGGCCACTTATTACTTTTCTTTCTCTTCCATTCTCTCTTCCATTCTCTCTCCATCTCTCTCTATGCCAGAGTGTCTCCATTAATGATACATCTGACCAAATATTACTAAGTAAATGCATATTTGAAAGCGGGCTTACATTTTAAAAATGAGGATTTTTTTTCTAGTAATCCCAGAGTGATGCAGTGTTCAAACCAGTGTAATAACAAATAGGACCAAATACTTACTTTCAAGAATATTCTCTGGAAAAAGAAGTTTCTAGTCTAAAAAAATCCTGTGCACAGGACTTTCTTCAAAAAAACCAGAACAACCCATTAATGTCTTCTGATTTGGTTTAAGGAAAAGATTGTTAATATATTGATTGCTAACTTAATGATAAATTATAGTACATCTCAGTATATTTGTATAATAATTATGTTTTTTTCCATACCAATAATTGCCATCAAGGATATGTACTTTTTAGAGTTCTGGGTTTGATGGTTTTGGGTTTTTTTAGTTCTCTAAGAAAGTACATTACTGACCATAACATCTGCCTTCTGCTCTTGGTAAGAAGATATTAAGTGGTATCTAGAAAGTATCATTTAACTAGGAAATAAATTAGCAAAGGCTATTCAACAGGTAGTTTCATAGGGAGCAGAATAATCACTTAGAGAAGTTTCCTGTTTACCAGACCAACCTAAAGCAGAAAGAACAATTTTTAATAAAAACTTGACTGATTAGGGGATTGGTTTAAATTTTAAATTAAAATCTGGAAAGCTACAGACACTACTCAGTATTTTGAATCCTCATTCGGCAATCCGCTTGCTTGTTTTTGTAGATACTATTGCCACATACCACATTTTGGGTATAACTAACTTTATTAATAGTTTACACTTTCTCTTCCACAATCCCATCCCCTCTACTGATACAGTTGATAATCTCATCAGAAATAATAATCTCATCTGGGGCCTGTATGGCTGGCTTTGGTTTTTATTAAGGAAGGTTTGTGTGTATTTAGCTGAAGATAAATTTACTGGAAGTTTACCATGTATATTATGTAGATCCATAACAGCAACTTCTTCTGCCTTTGGAGGGTACTTCCTTGGGTTTGGGTGTTTTGTGGTACACAGAATGAATTTAATGGAACACTGAGTTAACTCTGCCACCCAGGGTCCAAAATATATTGTGAAGACAAATGCAAAAAGCATAAAAGAAAAAAAGCTGTGCACATGCTCCCCTGGATTAGTGTGCTCTAGGCCCAGAACAGCTTACTCGTGCTTCAGGATAAATGCAAAGACTGCGAGCATGGGCACAATCACTTACTGTATGTTAACTGACTTTCTGTAAATTCACACCATAGCTCAGTTCATAGTAACTTGTTTGTGTTCAGATACCTTAAAACCGTCGTCCAAGCCAGTGAAAACATTACAGTTCTTCAGAGACAGAATGCCAGCTGTGTAGCTTGCTGGCTTGCAGCAAATCTCACACACAGTCTTGCAGTTGGGCAAGCCCAAGTGCTCCCCTCACTGCAGGTGTGCTGCCCTGGTATCTGCAACAACAGCTACCAGCAAGAGCCACCAAGCTGAGAGATGCCTGGGGGAGATGTTACAGCCTATTCAGAAAAGAAGATGAGATTTAATCCTAAATAGCTGAAATAAATTCATTATCTCAGATTTATTGGGTTTTTTTTCCTTTTAGTTTCTGGGAAGAGTGGAGATTTTTGCATGTTGTACATGCTTTTCATGGGTTTTTTATTTCATTAATGTAAAATTGATTTTGTAATACAAACATGACTATGGTTTCTTTTTATAATGTGTACAATTTTAAAAAATATTTGAGTATATCACTTGCAGCATTTGAAAGAAAATACTTAAAACACTGAACCTAATGGTCTGTTGGAATGATTGCTGTTGTCACTTGTCAAACAGCTGTGACATCATTGTTTCACTTTACCAGTTCCCTTTTTTGAAAGCCTAGGCATTTGAACCTGCCTTATTTCTGTATCTTCTAAACTATTAACATATCTAGCTTTTAACCAATACCAAAGTGGTTCTATATATATGAAAGGCTAAATCCAGGAGAATTATTTTATTGGAGCAATGAAATTAAGTGCTGTAACTGTAAAATTATTTCGTGTCTGCATCTTAGTAGTGGAGACCAGTCATAGGTGTTACACTGAAATCCATTCTATCAAGAAGCAAGCAAGGGGAGCTTAGATAGTCTGGTTTTGCTCAGTTGTTCATAGTGAGGTATTTAACATTTACCACATTGTCTAGCCACAGTTAAGTCACCAGGAGTTTGTTGAGAGCCAAGACTGTAACAGCAGTGCATCCTGTTCTGCAGTCAGGTTTACAGGAGTGAATTTTATGTATGTTTTCCGAAGGCTAAAGCCAACACCTGATTTTACTTTCTTAGAACTTTATCTCTAAAGCCTTCTAATAAAATTGTGTATCATAACACCGTGTAAAATATCTTAAGCAGATTAATGATCAATAAAATAGCCTGAATTTTTTTTTTTGTAAAAGGTCTCATTTATTTGATACAAAAAGTTATGGTTAATTCTAAAATCAGTGGTGTATTACATCAAAAAAGAAATTTTAAAAGTTAATGAACTTGGTTTTGATATTTGTATTCTAAAATGGTTATTATAAAAAGCCTCTGCCATGTGCAAAACAAGACAAAGGCTACAGATGCAAGGCTTTGGTGCCTTTCAGTCCAGTACTTGCATCCAACTCTATTGAAATAAATTCTGAAGAAAATAGTACAATTTAAAAAAAAAAAAAGGTATTATAAAAAGGGAGGGAAGTTATTTTGGCAGTTCTTCAATGATGATTCGGGAGACTGAATTCCATCCAGTAGAAGCATCTCCCCGTGGATAATCTGAGCAAGTCCCAACCCAGATGGCAATATCCACCAAGCCAGCATTGATCCCTTCGCACAGACCTTCCACTGGTTAAAGACAAAAATCAGGTTACCTCAGCAGGCACAGTCCCTTTGTATGTCACAACTGAAGGTAGACACGAGTACTTAAGAACAGCAGTTCGTTTCAAGCTTGTACTATTTTGTAAATGTGAACAGTTTTTAGAATTCTAGAACAATTTCAGAAATAAAAACTACTACATAGAGATGTGACAACATCAGTTACAGCCATGCAGTGCCTCTGTCATGCTGCTGCTTGACACTCATTGCAATGCCTGAAGCAATCCACACAATCCACAGGGTGGCTAAATGGGAGGTATACCTGCAGCTTTAAATACCCAAATTTACACACTGGGAGCTGGAATATGGCTCCATACCCTTCCAGCCATCTTTCTAGCAGTGATGGGAGGGGGTGGGGGCACAGCCATACCTGGCTTACAGCTAAGCCCTGTAAAGGTGATTGCTACCCTGTAAGCTTTTCCACTCCTAATTCACTCCTTCTCTATGAAGTTCCACTCCTGATGCCCCACTAGCACCACTGGTTGGAGGTTGGGTAATGAAGATCAGTCAGCTTTACCCCTATGCTGAAGAAATCCTATGATAGCTCTAGACATTAGATTTCATGTAGTCATGTGGTACAGGGAGGAAAATGGAGAAAGAGCACAGACTCTGCATTCCCTTTTCCTAGTGTCACATCCTTTCATGTTGAATGACTTCACTAATTTGCCTCAGCTTAGCAAATGAATAATTGCTCCTAGGTATTTCACTTTGGAGGTACTTTTGTGCCCCACCTGAAATCAGAGTAGAAATTGCAGGAGGAATAAGTCTCATTTTGTGCACAGATAATGTGCAAATACTGGTATTTTAAGCCAGGATGACACTGTCTACTTGGCAGTAAGGCTGTTTCTCCATAGGCTAATAATGCACAGAATGTCTCTGTATTCATGTTGTGGCAGAGATCAGTAGAACTGTCTGATAGAAGTGTTTTCCATTTCTAAATCTCCGGATATAAATACCATGAAAAATAGCACAGCCATAAAGTACCACTTAATAAATAATTATAATTCTGTTACTATCAATAGTCAACTCTGAGGCAGAAGAGTAAGAGGAAAAAGTGTTAGCTGGCCACTCTTCTGCCTCCTGTTTCAGTCCTCTGACCTTGTGAGGCAGATGGCACTCTCTGCCTTTGGTAACTGCTACTGCCTTCCATCTCTGCTCTCCTGGCGTGCATACCTGAAGAAGTTCGGTGTATGTTAATAGTAGAATTCAGCTCCGGGCTTCCTTGGTCTAGGTATATGATGGCTTCAATAGGAAGTGGCCCAGCACACTCTGCCCCATTGAAAGTGAAGTACCAGCGCTGGCAGCAGGCGTTCCTGCACTTGAGCCGCAGTGACCCGCTGAAGAGCACGCGCAGAGCGCTGTTCGACCGCATCTTGGTAAAGGTACATTCCTGATGGGAGACAAAACGCTTTGGTACAAACCTCTGGGCTTGAACCTATTCATTTTCTATGTATTTATATTTAGGACACATATTTAGGAATATATTTATTTCAAAATGCTTTGGCTATTCTCTTTAGTCCTCTCTGGGAAAAAAAAAACAAAATGTGAGCCTGGCAAATGCCATATGGTGCAAAGATGCAAATCAGAACAGCACGTGCTAGATGGTAAAGCAGAAATGGATTATGGAAATTCTTAACTTTATTTAGATAACACCTGCTGTTAAGTTGGTAGCCTAGTTACCTTCTGGGATTTATGTAATGGGGTATAAGCTCTCTGAAAGCTGCATTCAAGCCACAGAATCACACAATCATAAGGATTGGAAGGGACCTCTGAAGATCATCTAGTCCAATCCCCAAATCCTTGCATGACAAGACAGCAGTTTCTGTCTCTGCTACCAGGAATCCTGGAGTTAATAATTATCACAAGGCTTTTGAGTGGTTTATACCCTGATAAAAGCTCCACAACTGAAAAATTAGTATTTTCAGGTTTTTAAGTGGCTGTTACCCTGTGGTAACAGGTTTTTAAGTGGCTGTCTTCAAAATGTTGGATATCATGGGGAAAAAAAAAGTCTACTAAAAAAGTTGATTCTCCCTCTAGCCACAGCACAGCAACTAAATTGTGTAACCACTCCAGGCTTTGCTTCATAGCTGGGATTGAGGAGGGATTTTTTCTAGGCTTGCACCAATGTGTTTGAAAGTTTTACACCCAGGGCTTCAGTGGAGGACAGACTGTCAGTCTGGGTGACATTGGCAATTCTGCTCCTGAGCAATGCTGATCGTTTGCAGTGGCATCCTGCAACTGAGTTTCAGTGAACAACCACTTTGAAGCAAGAGTTATAAAGACAGGTACAATTAACAGATTAAAGATGTACAGATTAAACAGATTAAAAAAATGTACAGATTAAACAGAAGAGTTGTAAAGTTGTACAATTAACAGATTAAAGATGTACCATTTCAATCCTAAAGATCCTCCGTAGGACTGAAATGGTAAAAACCTTGCCCTGTTTTGGGCAAGCCAGAGGTACTTTTTTTGGTATTGTGACTTTCAGCCTTACAGTTACAGATCTGGTCTTCTAAATGTACTCTTACACCAGCCACAAAATTCTTCTGAAACCCTATTACAGAAATGAAACAGGCACATAGCTGAAACACAGCTGAGAGGAACCTGAAGTCACTAAACCTTTGAGAAGGTCACCCTCACATGCAGAAAAAGGCCCCAGCAGGAAACCTGTATGGTTGGTGCTGCCCAGCTGACAGAGGCAGGCCAGAGGCTGCTGTGGTTGGTGCAGCAGCTCCGGGCAGAGCTGACTTACCGCGATCTTCCCAAGGTCGATGCCGTAATTTAACGCACTCCACGAACACTGCTTGAAGTTGGGTGTCCAGGACTCCTCGATGCTCTCCCGCATGCACTCGCCCTTCTCCCCTTTCAGCCCATCCCGTCCTGGGATCCCAGGTGTCCCAGGGATCCCATTGGCTCCTGGGTTTCCATCCCGTCCAGGAACGCCACTGGGGCCTTGTAAGCACATGCCATTATACTGAAACACAGAACAGATCTTGCTGCTTCTATCCCTTAACTCCAAGGGTAACCAAGTCACAAACACAAATGAATAACAACAAAACACAAAACCCCTGCTGTACCACAAGTTAATGGGCTATTTCTGCATCTCTGAGAAAATGGTTCCACAGAAGAAAAAAAAAGGAAGAGTAGATTTTGAAAGATAAGCAGTGCCAGCAGAATTTGCTGTAAAATAAGATGCCATTTTTTAAATGAAAAGATACGTAAATCCTAGAATTAAAAATTTACCTAGTCCAAGAATTAAAACCTGTTGGAAAACCTCAGAAGAGTCAAAACATTTCAATACAGAAACAAAAGAAGAAGTCACATCAGTAGTTACTTTCTCCTAACCCACCATTACTTGTATAACTGTGAAGAAAATTTTCCGTTTCATAGAGAGGAAAGGTTAACACCACTTTTCTTCTGTCACTGCTCCTCTGGGACAGAACCACATCATGATAATCAAGCCCAAGTCAGACTCCAGAATGCACACGGATGGTGATATGGACGTGGGAAGCTGCACCCTGGAATAAATCTGAACCCAGGAACCCTGTTTGTAACAGTGGGAAGGCACACATGGGAGGATGGCACACTAATATCCTTGCTAACATCACAATATTAGGAAAGGTCAAATGTTGCTCTTCCAAACTCCATGTTAACACACTTTCACTTTATGAGACTTGGGATTTCCTGCCTTGGAGAGGAGGTTTGTGAAGCCCAGAGGTCCTTCCCCCAGCAGCCTGAGTGCCGGGATGCGGGAGGAACACTGCTGTCAGCAGGCACAGAAATGTTGAGCAGGAACCTGCAGGGGCTGGCCATGGCTTTTACTTCATATGCTCTTTCCCATCTGATGACTGACTGCTTCCTCCAGTCTTCATCCCAAATCCTCACAGATAGCTATATTCTGCTCTTCCACTTTCTTACATTTTTTCGTCTTCATCTATTTTAAACCACCGAATCCCCACCTGTTCCAAAAAGAAACAGTGCTGTAACTATTCCCCCTCATGCCAGCCACGCCCCTGTCTGCACTGCAGGAGCTGTAAACTACAGCCTCTGCCCTCTCTCCTTTGTCAGACTGGTGACTTTTCTTCACTGAGGCTGTGCCTTTTCACAGGCTCTGGTGCAAAAGCCAGCATACCCATCACAGGCTTAGCTGGAGCCACTCCAAAAATAAAATCAGTGATTAGATGGAGAGGTCTAGTAAGAAGTAAAATGAGGGTTCGACTAATGGTTTGCTAGCTTTCCCTTACTACCTTCACCACAGGAAACACTGCTGGCTAAAGGCGGTGGAAGTATTGGAATATTTTAATGAAGAAAGCCATGTTTTAGAAAAGTTAGCTGAAGAGAAGATTGGTTGGCAAAACACACGCCAACCCAGGAGAACAATGCAAGGACATTTCTATTTCACACAGCACCAGTTATCTGGTTTGCTGTTGCTTTCCCACTGGACTCTATTTGAAACAGTGACTGGCTCTGGCTTTTACATGTGGTTACTCACCACGGAAATCCTGAATGTGGAAATAGGCAAGAGCTGGGGGCAGGCCAAAGCTCTGGCCTATTGCCCCCCATCCCCAGAGACACTAAGAGGGGCTGGCCTGCCTTCACAGAGGAGCTGCTACCCACAGCCAGACAGGGAGAGCACCTCAGCCATGGCACATCCCAAAAAATAAAAGGGAGCGCAAGAATTATCTGGGCTTTGGGCTCCACTCCAAATAAAATTGTCTGTCTTGCCAAATCAAGTCTTTTCATGATTTCTTAAGCTAGAAATGCATAAAACGTATTTTAAACATCCACTGAAGGCAGGATCCCCCCTCGGTCCTGCCTTCACTCTGCCCTGGCAAGGCTTTCGCTGAAGCAGTCTGTACAGCTGGGCTGTGCACGAGTCAGCTGCCACTGATTTACCTGCACTTCGTTGCTCACTCTGTTGCACCCAAAAAGCACCGAGCAATTTCAAAGAAATGAGGGAGCCTAAAATACTGCTCCAACAGAAAGTGTAAGTTCATCCATGTGTACAGACTCCTTATTCTCAATGCAATTCAATTTCCACAATAAAAGTGAAAAGGCAATGAGGAAGTGAAAGGGGAGGAGCTTTGCTATCAGTGGTGCTTCCAGCACATCACTTTAGGCGATCTCTATGACGATCATGGAAGGAATGACCATACCACTGGTTTTCTATAGAAGGGGAACGGCAGTCCAGCAGCTCACACATTACCTTCACATCTGCTTTATACATTCCAAGGAGTGGAAAATTTCCCTCCTGTCATGTATCCCTGAGATGGGATAGTCCCAATGCTTTCAGGTTTCTATTAGCAATGGAATTACAAACAGTGGTGTGCAGTCCCTGCCGCTAGAGGGAATAATGCATTCATGCGACTCCAAGGAAAAGTGGGTTCGGTAAGCATGCAGATAGTTTTCAGAGTATCTGCTGAAGAGCAGACTTTTTTTTATCTTATGTACTTCTTTCATTACTGTTTATGCACTAGCCTTTTAGGAGCTAAACAACAGTTAACTGCTTATGTTGGAAGGAACTAAACAGCATTTACGACTTATGTTGGAAGGGCTCTAAGGTTTCGGGGCTGCCCCTGCGGTGCGCTGAGCGCAGGAACCAGCCCACGGCGCTGCCTCGGGTCCCGCCGCGATGTCCCCCCGGCACCGGGCACGGCGGGGAGTGGGGGCTCCGCCGGCTCCGGCCGCCACCCCCGACCCTGGCCCGATGGGGAAAACACTAAAACACACACCGGGCCGCCGAATCCCTGAGGTTTCCGTCGAAGACCGTCCAGTCCCTTCTCAGCAATTTCCTGATTCAGCACAACAAGGGCGTAATTAACCGAACCACGAGAGATGCCCAGCAGCGCGGGAGCGGTGCTGCCCTGCCTGCAGCGGCCGCGAGGTTTTCCGAAAGCCTCTGATTTATCGATTTTTTCACATCTTTACAATAAAAAAGCGGCTGCAAGGCTCTTCCAGCCGCCCCCCGCCCGCACGACTCCCCCAACACCCCCGCCCCGCTCCCGGCCCCTAGGCCCCGGCCCCGCTCCCGGCCCCGCCGCTCTCACCACGTCCACCACCTCCCGCTGGCGGAGCGCCTTCTGCTTCCCCTTGGGGCTCTCGGAGCCGCCGTGCGGCGGGGCCGCCGCCAGCAGCAGCGCCAGCAGCAGCAGCAGCGGCGGGGCGGCGGCGGCCGGGGCGCGGGGCATCGTGCGGGGAGGCGCGGGGCGGGGATGCGCCGGGGCCGGGGATGCGCCGGGGCCGGCTGCAGCAGGAGCCCGGGTCCGCCGCTCTGGGCGGCAGCGCGGGGATAAATGAGCCTTTCAGAGCGCGCAGCCCGAGCTCCCTCCCCGGGGAGGCCGGGAATTTCCATCCTGTAACCGAGCGAGACGGCCGGGCAGAGCCACCCCCCCGCAGCCATTGGCACGGGGCCGGGGGCTCCCGCCCCCTCGGCCCGGCCCCGCCGAGCTTTCCCCGGGCGATGGAGCCCCCGGCCGCGCCGCGCCGAGCCGAGCGGCAGCAGCGCTGCGGGCCCCTCCCGGCTCTCCCGCAGCCCCTCCCGGCTCTCCCGCAGCCCCTCCCGGCTCTCCCGCAGCCCCAGGCAGTTCGCTTCCACGTTTTCAGGTGTTCGCTCGGCAGTCGGTAACTCCTTTCCGATGAAGGAGCTGCTGTCTCGGCAAGAAACCGCCTAACGCCACAACGGGATCCTGATGCACCGTGAGGGGAAACTGTGATAAAACATCAGCTGGACATCAATCACAGACTTAATTTTAACAGAAGTCAAGGTAAGGACACAAAATCCTTCTGAACAATAGGGGATTTTGGACTTTTTCGAAAAACCTGGTATTGCCAGACTGAACTTTGTCAATTTAGTAACAGAAGAAAAGCTCTTGGCTACTCATCTCATTTTGCTTTCATTTAAAATCGTACTTTACTTCTCATCATTCTTGAAATGAAAGCACTATAAAATAAAGGATGTGCTATATCCTTAATAATTCAAAATAAAAGTAACAGATGTTTGAGAGGTAGCTTCTGTATACTGCAAACTTCGTGGGATTTGTAGAGGTAGAGTTTCCAGAAGGGCAAGATAAGCTTCAACATTTTTTTCTGAAGTATTTAACAAAACCACACATTTCTCCTGCAGGAAAGAATGCTACAAGAAGTTGAGTCATTCAAATAGGCTGCACAGAACCACAGAAGACTGAACCCCTACATGTGGCTCTGCACTTTAAGCCACTCCTGCCTTTCTCCCCTTTCCATGTCTGTACTGGTGGAACAATAGCAGTGAAGTGAGATTTACAGCACAGGTCAGTCACACTGCTGTCATCAACCCTGTCACTCGCTGTCCTGAGAACTGGGACTGATGTCAGCCACATTGCTGAGGTGAGGGCTCCTACCTTGTGAAGAAGGGCAGCATTACACCTTGCCAACTTCAAAAAACAGCTGGTAAATAATAATGGTTCCCTAAACCAGTTGGGAAAATTTATGGAATGATGTAAATCCTTAATTGTAATATTGCTTTGGTGACAGCCTCAGTCAGCATCCACAAACACACACAGGCAGAAGCTTCATTGAGCAATTGTGCAGTGCTGTCAGCAACCCCTGCTGCCTCTGGCCCGGGCTGATGGCAATACTGTGAAGGTGGTGATGTTTGATTTCTGTGTCACCTGCATGTTCACACAGGCATCCTTACCAAGGGCTGGGGATCCTCAGCATCAACACAGGCTGTTGCTAAGGCGTGTCTCTTCACAGGGTGCCAAACTTTTGTATTACAGAATTAATTTCCTCAGGCAAGGTACAGCAGCTGTAGCACACAGTGCAGCAGCACTAAGGCAACCAGGATTTTAGAGAACAAAATTTGCATGGACATTCATGATTATTTCCCCACCTGGCTTTGGTCACCATTAATTTGAGTGTGGATTAGAAGCTTTGAAGTTCCAAACAGCTTTGCCAGAGGAAGAAAACTTCGGAGCACTGTAAGAGAAGGTCTTAGCAAACAATGGTGGGACATCTGCTTTGAGCTCTGGTGAGTGCCTTGTGCAGTTCCTAGCACTCATTTGACTTGCAGTGTGCATTTCCATCTGGAAAACAGAAATGTCAACATCCTCCTTAACCTGCTTCAGTTCGAGCAAGCCTTGCCATCTGTTAGGCTTATGTTCTGTGGGCTTCTGATATATTTAAATGGTTCTGAGGGCACCAACCACTGCTGAATGCTGGTAAGATACTCAAACGGAATCAGAACTACTGATCTACTTTGCCTTAACTATTTTGCAGCTAAAAGGAGCTGTGGTAATAAAATTGCCTGAGCATCCACTGACCACGATCCATATTACATCAATTAGTGATTCCTTCCTTTTATCCATACTGCCATATGATATAGGCTTTATCTCACAAACATATCAGCAAACATTACTAGTTGCTACATCCACCACGTAAATGTCACTGAAATCTCCCAGATGGCCAGTCTGCTCCTGCACAGCCTGGGCAGGCTCACACAAGGTCACCGTGGCACAGTCAGTGCATCTTGCACTGCAGATGCTCATATGATGAGGCTGATGCCATGAGTGCAGTCTCTCTGCTGCAGCTTGAGCTGCTTCCCCCCCCTCACATAGCCTCTCAGCATCCCAAAAATCCAGACACACAAGTCTGGAGAGGAGGATGTTCCCATACACACATCTTTCCATTCACCTCAGCCATAACATGCTTAAATTCAAGAGACTGCCCGTGGGGTCATTGGGTCTCTCTGCCTTTCCTGTGCAAACAATTCCAGTTTATGAATACTGTTTGTTAGCACACTGTTTTGAATTCAACCAGTAAATAATTGTTATTCAATTCAATGGTTATTCAATCCTTAGTCTTTACAGCATGAAATAACTGCAGGGAACCGGAAACACCAGACTTAGGTGTCTAAATATTACAGAAAGCTCAAGGCTGAGGATCCTGAGACAAAAGAGGCCCAGTAAGGTAAGTGCCAAGGCCTGGACTTTTCATCTGCCTTTAACTCTTACTGCTTCATACATTTCCCTGTTCTGGGGATGTCTTGGGGTTTTGACTTTTGCTGGCAGCCTGATCTCTGCATTGCTTTGGAGAGCATGTTATTATACACCAGGGTAACAGCAGAGCGCTCAAAGTTAGCACTGCAGTGCTCAGCATCACAACGCTCAGCACCGTTGCTGATCTGCCCTTGGTGCTTTTAATTGTGGGGCTCGTAATTTAGATCTTGTTCCCTTTATTACTGATATTTTAGGGTGACTTGTAAGGTGGTGTAAAAGGCTGAGATCAGGGAAAACTTTGAGTTTTTCAAATGGCTCTTTGCAGGCTGCTGGTCTGATCAAGGAGACAAAGAGCTGTCTGTACTGCTGTAGAAGAAAACCAAACTAAGAGCTCTTGGGTAATTTATTACAGATTTAAGAAATGGATTCCAACTTCTTCCACAAAAAAAACCTTTGGAATTGCATAAAAATGAATGGGATTTTGGCCTTAGTCCCTTCTAAGACCTCTTAATTTAAAGATATGATTCATATAGCATGTGTAATATTAAAAAAAATCCAAAAATCTCTCCCTCTCTTTTATTGCTTTACTAGCACACATATACCTATTTTTAAAAAGTCTTCCAGTAGCTTCTACATAAAATGATCAAAGCATTACAGCCACAGCAGTGCTTTGCAGGTACATATATTAACATTTGAATCTTAAAATCTTATTTGGGGCATGTGCTCACCCTTCTGCAGAAGAGGATTCCTGTGTTCATATACAGGAGGACAGCATTTTATGAGTGTGAGGAAAAAAAATATCCTGGAGTTAAGTGTTAATTCTTCACTTCTGAATAAGCTCAAGTCAGTTCTTAATGTTACTATAGGAAATGTATTTTTACACAATAGAAAACATGAGAGAATCAATACTTTTTATTCTTCATATTAATTATGTTTTCTATGGAGATACATCTTTAACATTGTCTCTGACAATTCAAGAGCAAGACATAGGTCAGATACCAGTGAAAACTTATGGAAACAGTTTCTTCCACTGCCTGCTGCAGTTCCAGGCAGATCTGTTTTTTCTGTCCAAGCCATCAGCTGATTTATAGTTGCATTTCCCCATAGCTGTGCTTTTACAATAATAATGATGGCACTGAATATTTTAAACTAAACACTATTCACAAACAGTCAGAGAGAGATAAACTTTAATAAAACTATTTGGGAGAACTGTCTGCTTCACTGATAAAGAATAACTCTGGACACCCAGATAATTCCATAGTGTAAACTTTATGATGAAAAGCCCATACAGTTTCTATTGACTGCTGGTTGCAAATTTCTGGTCTGTACCTCTGCAAGTCTGCACCCAAGAGCAGCTGGCGCAATCCCAGCTGCAGTCATGGAAACATTTGGGTCTGCAGGGGGATCTGGAGCACGTCTGAAGCAGGTCCACTTAGATTGGGTTGTTCAAGGACTTGCAGAATGGGAAAATTATTTCAGTCCAGTTTTAAATTAAATTCACTGGGTGTCCAGTGAATCATCATGTGCAAGGGGAGAGCTGAGTCTCAGGAGGAACATTTGCTCGTTAGAGTGGCTGCGAATTAGTCAGTGGTAGAAAAATCACTTGGCTACCTCACGAAACCTCAGTGAATAGAAAGGCTTATACAGAACTGAAAAGTTAACTTTCCTTAAATCCTGTGCTAATAAATGGTTATTAGGATGTGAAATACAGTGTTCCATTCAGATAGGAAGGCTTCTTCCAATGAAGGGCACAATCTGTGTTTTTCTACACCATTCATCAAATGCATTGCCAGAAGTTTGTCCTTCCAGTTTTGGAAAGCAGTGCCTCAAATTAGTGATAATCCCGAAATTAAAGGAATAGACTTGAACTTTGAAATGTTCTCTTTTATTTGTGTCCAGTGAGGCCTTTGAAAAGGAGTTCCTCAGGATAAGCAAGCTCTGAGCAGGGCTGAGGCAGTGCTCTGTAGCCCTTCAAGGTGGCTTACAGAAAGAGATGCCTATAGCCACCGTAACAGGCACACACAAAATGCACAGAAGCCTACGGATGCAAGAAGGTTTCATCAAAGAAACAAACTAATCGGCCCAGTTGCACAAAACTCAGGAGACAGACAAGCAGAGTCACAACGACGACAGATGGGAACGTGTGTGATTGCTGCAGCTCTGCTTCTTGGATGTAGTGGTGGAGCTTGAAGCCCGTGGCATTCCTGTGACCTGGCTCCTCACACCCACACTGACCTCAGTGAAAAAGTCCCATGCCTTGAGGCAAGCAGGGCTGTGGAGCTTCTGGGCAGCACCCCCAGCATCTGCTCACAGATGACTCACAGTCACTGAAATGGCAGTGGATGGACTGGGGCTGCTGGGTCAGGCACAGTGAGGTTTACAAGTGGTTCAGTGGGGTCATCCTTTAGCCCTGAGGATACTTCCACAGGTAAACTCTTGCATTAAAATTGTTTTATGTGCTTATATAGGAATCCTGTTTGACTTGCATCAACAACTGACTAGTGCAATGGCACTGGGAAGGATCAAGCACGCGAATCCCTGGCTCATGTGGAGATTGTGTTCGGCCAGAATAGCAAAAGACCCACCAGGTTCCTGTGAAGAAAAATGTGGTTTTGAGCCCTCTTTAAGTTATATTTTTACAGCAGGTGCTCATCTAACTATGCTTTTGTGAGCATAACTTAGCGTGGTTTCCTTGTAACTTTGCTGTAATTACAGGATCTCTTGATTGATTAAAGATCTTATTTATGAGTTCATAATTTCCCGTTGTCAAGTAGAGGAACTTTCAGGATGTGTGCCCTAAAAATGCTGTTGAGGTTCTATTCATTTAAAAGGAAAAGTCCTCCCTCCTTTTTTTTTTGTGTTTGTGTGCTTTCTTGGGTTTCCCAGCTGGTTTGGTGACTGTCCATTTCTCTCCATACGGAATCTCCTCACAACTATCAGCATCTTTCGGTGTCTTTCTCAGGATAATCTTGCCTACTAAAAGTTTAAGAAAAATTTTAAGAAAAATAAATTAATTTCCATGGTGAGCCCTGACTTCAGCCAGCCCAACACATTTGCATTTCATCCACTCACTGGCACATCACACCTGTCAGTGCCATGTCTCCACATTCCACAGAATGACACGTGTCTGGATTATTTATCCCTGTAGTGCATCCACTTGTTCTTTACTTGGAAGTCTGGATCACAGCCATGCCTGTAGGAATCTGGAAGGAGAGCAAGTCCCATATAGGACTGTGTCCAAAGGGCAACATTAGTGACTCAAACCCAGTGCCAAGGAACATGTTCAGCTGCTTCAGCTTCCTCAAGGCCTCCATCTTCAATCATGCAAGAATTACATGCACTCTCGGATAGTAGGTATGATACTACCAGAATTGGGTCTGGAGAGAATGGTTCTTAGATAGCTTAAGCCTTCAACTAATAACTAATTTACTAGTAATTTCTTGTGATCCAGTTTCATGTGGTAAGGTAGAACATCAGGAAGATAAGCTGGGACATTCATTGTCTTCTTAGTCCTTCATACATGACCAGCGTTTAACATCCTTTTTCCTGTTAAGACCGCTTTGGTGGCCATTTCTAATCATCCCACCCTCACCCCTGTGGCAAACCTACTCAATGGCAATAAATGTTTTCTTGCTATTTCTCTTCACCTTCTATGGAAAAAAATAGTCCTAAAATACCTTTCCCCTTAAAATACCTGATGTTCTCTCATGACTATGCTTCTGTACCTGAGTGTGCTCTCTGGGAGGGAGGTCAGTACCCCTCCACATCACCTCTGCCCAGTACCAAGTCCCTGTTTAGCACTGCCCTTCCACAAAAAATGCTTTCTTCCGAACAGCAGGAACTATTCCCCTCTCCAGCTCCTGTCTCTGCTAAGAAACAAGCTGTGACCTATTTAATGAATGTAGATCATTTGTTTAAAGATCTCATTGGCCATTACTTTATTTCGACTAGTAAAACCTGAAATAAAGCAAACTTTTATTTTACAGTTTGTTTCAGTGATCAAAGTTGAAACGCAGGGAATGAACATTAACAAAGAGCTTGGATATAAATGTCCTGGCATGTTTTAGTCTTTTAATCATACTTTTAATCTCAAGTGCTTTTTAATAGGAAGTAAATTTCATAGATGTACATCAGAAATACATTCTGAGCTCTATTTCTAGGTATACAAAGCAGAAAGCTCATGAACACATGGTATAAGCTGCTTTAATTAAACTCTAGTCCATTAAAAAAAACAAGTATGATACCTGTAAAGGCATGAAAGAATCAGTGCAAAAAAAGGTAACATGCAGGAAATAACATTTATACTCACGAGACTCTGAAATACCTTTGGTGCCAGCCATCCCAATTACTGCAAATACCACTGGTTACTACTGTCAGTGAGCTTTACCAGTGAATGCAGGCAGAGAGCAGCCAGATGCCTTCAAAGACTGGTCCAACAAGTGGCCAGTGTGAAGGGAAGGATGCAGCATTTCTCCTTTGATGTGCAGCCTTTTGAAACAGCATGTTGAGACTGGGTGGTCAAACTCCACAGCAAAACAGGATTCCTCATCCTCTTCAGCTACTGCATTTTTCAGTGTTTTGCAGAATGCTGAACTCCTTTAATAAAATAAATTCAACTCTTCTTTTTTTTTTTATTTTGCTTCTGAATTTCAACTGTATTTGACTGTTTAAACCAAATATATTCTGTATCCTGTAAGGAAAAAGGAGCTACAGTTCTCTGTAAATCAGTTGAACAGTTGTCAAAGAAAATAGTGTGATACTTCAGCTTGTTAATGCTCCATCACTGAATTGTTGGGGTTTTTAATTTAAATAAACAGAAGGATTTAAAGAGGTTTTAAATACTGCAGGTATTTTTCTTCTTCTCTGCTAATAGCACTTTTTAAATGTTACGAACATTATTTTGTTTATAGTTTAAAACGTAAACAATTTATTTTTTCAAATATGTGCATAGATTTACACTCTAGGCAAAGTCTACTCTGGTTTTCACTAAACACATTTAGCAAAATGGAACAGTAAAATACAGTATAAACAACATGTACCATAAAAGTACCATATTGGTAATTTCAGGTGCTGTTTATTTCACAAATCAAGTATTATTTGATATGCTAAATTCATCTTGTCCTTTAAAAGATTTTATATGCAACCTGAAAACTCAGTGCAATGCATAATTTGGAGTGATTTATGACAGCTCCGTTCAGAGAAAGACTATTTGGTACACATAATTCCAGGTCTAGAGAAGCTGTCAGTATCCTATATTCTAGCTTCTTGCAAACAGTGGCACCAAACAAGACTAAAATGGCGGTATCAATGTAAATAGCTGGATTTACAGTACATCTTCCAGAAGATTGCCAGCCTCCATTAAACAACTTCGGCTGATGGAAATGTCCCAGGGAGAAGTTATTCTCACAGGTTCAGAACAGCCCTTTTAACATGAATGGTTTATTTTAACTTCATCCAGATAACAAGAGGAAAGCAAATAAATAAATACCTTTGGTTAGAGAAACTGTTTATGAGATTCTGCACTGCCCCTCAAGATAAGCCAGGCAGTCTTCCAGGCCCTGACTCATCTCTGTGCCCCTTTTCTTTCAGATTCTTTCCTCTCATCACTGTTGTGAGCATTCAAACAGCACTTTAACTTTCCATTTACTGCCTGGGTTCTTTGTGGTTAAAGCACCCAGAGAGGTCACAGCCAGTTTGGCTGTAAGGATCACCCTGGGATTTCAGAGTCTGTTTTTCCTGGTACAGCTGCCCTGCAACACACAAAGCGCTACAGTCTCAATCTACCACTGATGCATTTCACTGCCACTCAATGTTTTGATTATTGCTTCGTATTTCACACTTCTTTGATATTTTATCTATTTTTACGTCCACAGTAATTGCTATAAATTCAAAACTACTTTGCATTTATCTTTTTAGAGCAGTTACCACAAAAGCAATTTTTTTTCAGAAATTCCTAAAAAGAGGGAATAACATTAAAAAATTAAAAATCGATATTTTAAGAAGGTGGCAGCATGAGCAGTATGGAAATAGGTATTCTACATAATCTAAAGGAGGTCTTTAGAGGTCATGAAAGAAAAAATGCTGTAAACATTAGATGAAAGAACTTGTTCAAGTTCCTCACTCCTTCATAAGTCTATGTTCATGTGAACAATTCCCAGCATTGTTCTGTCTCAGTTTCTCGCACAGGAGGAATAAAAACATTGCAATACTTATTAACTCACACAGCCCTACTAAAAATACTTGTGTTTTAGGTGCAAAAATACTACAGCAGTAGGTAGAGCAACAAACATGCCACATCTAGTTATTAAGAAATATCCACTCGGAAGCTCTTACTATACAACAGCGTATTTTATTACTAACAAATACAGTAATAACAAAAGTACTGAACATGTGTATAAAGTTACCCAGTTACAAACAGAACTAAAAAAATGAAGGGTATTTAGTCTGCCTTTTCACAGGAGATTTTTCATATCTTTCTTACTCTCCACTCAGTAGCAAGAATTCTGTGTACTTTTAATGGGAAAATTCTAAAAGAATGAGCATATCCCATTGAAGGCAATAAATTACAAATTACTAAAATGCAGATACTGTAATATAAAGAAATTTCAGTTTTAATGCATGATGGATAAAACAAACAACTTTGGTTTATCAGAACCGTTGTTCCTGCTGTTCCAGCATTTACATGTCCTTTGTACCATGCAATTTTCATTGTTCAATGCATCACCACGAATGCTGCCCCAACTCACAGTAAATTTCTGCATAATATCGAAACATTGAGAAATATTCCTAATAGTGGTCAAATGCAAGATGCTGGACAGTCTTACAAAATGCATTGACATTTAGGTTTAGAAAACAGCAAAATCTGTCTCCAAATTATCTCAAGTAATAAATCCCATTGGCTCTTAAAAAATCTTGATGCAAATGAAGTCAGACAATGAAACTGTTACCCACATCAGCAGTATTTGCTCTTGAGAACCACCTAGTATAAGAAAGGCTATATGTATTAAGGCCTTTTTGATTTAGAGAAAATATATTGCTGTAGCATAATAGAAAATCAGGCTTTGTAGGAAAAATATTAAGGCTGTCTTCTCAGTAAACAGACTGTTAAAGAAGTCTGCATACTTATAACTCAACAGTTATTTGCAGCAGTTATCTGCAAGATATTTCTCTATAGCATTTTAAAAAAAATGAAGTTACTCACATAGAAACAGCATGAGAAGAGCTTTCGCTGCAGCTCAGGACAAAAGCCCAAAGTCTGTACGTCAGACTGTGCCCACCGAGCCCAGGAGTCTGAGGCATTTCCTTTGGCACCATGCCCTGGAACACCACACCAGGAGAGGCTCCAAGAGGCATTTTTCTGAGACAGTGCTGCGTTTTCTGCATCATCCCTGCAGCAGGACACATCCCTGTAACAGGACCCATCTCACCCCAAATATCAGTGCATGTTATGGATAAAGGTCCAACCCGCTTTTCTCAGAACTGCGTCACGGTGGCTGATCACCAGGGGACTGCTGGCTTCAGTAACACCCTAAGGAAAGCACATGAACTTTCCCAAGTTTGTACAATACATACAAAACAGTAGTTCTAAAGATTGACCTTATGCAGTCACTTATTTACAAAATTCATTTTACTGTACAAAATAAATTGCTGTAATTCCAGATTCCCTTTCATATTCAGTGTACAAGCTACCATAAACCAGTGCTATAATTGATACAGCATGATACATAATTCAGAGAGTATTTAGAAATTTGTGTATCACTTATTTAAGTGATACCGTGGTTTAAGAGACAGTAAAAAAGAGAAAAAATTAACAAGTTTTGAAAAATATCAGAGGCAGATGGAATTTTATACCTTGAGAAGTAACAGTGCTTTCTAAGCATTATTTTAATGCGATTCATTACAAAGTGTTCTTTATATAGGGAATAATATTAGTCTCTCATATTTTTCTTACATTATTGCCATGTCCTACAGAACTTCAATTTCCATTAGTCCTGGATAGGATTAAATACAGTACATTATGGCTAACGAAACATACATTTTTTAAGTGCAAAGCAGGATATGTGTGTTTTTTAATAAGGCACAGAATATCCATTATTTCCAGTGTAACAAAGAATTCATGTCAGTTTTATACAATGCAAATGTTCATACAAATTTTCAATCTTTCAGGGATTAGAACTGTTTCCTGAATCCAACTCTCTCCTCGTGTCTGAAGCTGAATAGACGAGTAGTGATACGGAAGGTGACTGTGAGACATCAGGTATTTGGGAACAGCTCCTTTGTAGTGAAGGAGATTCACTAAAATCATTTTTAGGAGTTATTCTGTAAGTAATGAAAAATAAAACACAGAGAGTCAATTTTAAGCACAGTTTAATTTCCATTACACTGGGAAAAAAAATTGAGTAGAGAAATTGTAATGTATCTTCAGCTGAATTCTTTTCAGAAGAATGCAATACAGTTCTGTACACTTTTCCAAGCCTACGGTCACCATCGTTCTTTTTCAGACCCGTCACCTCTCAAAGTGATTGCAGTGCAGTCACAGTTTTCTTGAGAGTCACTGTTCAACAAGGCAAGAATATCCTACAAGCTGAAGCTCCAGCACACAGCGCTTAAAAGGAAAAGAAGAATCCTACAAAAATACAAAACAGCCCATATGCTAAAGATACATGGCCACAGTCTGCAAGTTCTCTTGACAGCTACTGAGGGTCAGCTGCATACTGAGAGAACCCTGATTCTTCACAGAGAAGGAACAGAAAACTAACAAAAGTAGTGGTAATACATATAAACAAAGAAAAGATTGAGTTCGGGAGCCTTACCTTCCTTCAGCTACTCTCTTCATACTCTCAGCCAAGCTACTCATATGACATGTGCTATCTGCTTTGTTTCTCCTTTCCACCTGATCCATGGTCAATTTAGAACCGTGTAACATTTGATCTCCGCTGTTTTCACCTTCCTCAACTCTTCGGGCTGATGCTCCGTCTGCCTCTATCTCTTTCTCAGATGTCTCTGGAGAGGTTTTAATTTCTGCCACAGTTTCTTGGCTTAAGTAATCATGATTAGTGATGGCTACTGCAGAAGTTCCATGATTTGTTGTACCACCTGTACTGGTCCCCATTGACTTTGAAATTACTTTCAGTCTGTGTGAAGTTGACTTGTAGTGCTTCTTTTTATGTTTAACTTTGGAATTGTGCCTCAAGAAAAATTCACATGATTCTTGCAGCACTCTTCGACTCTCACTGATTGGACTGAAAGGAGTACAAGCACATAATTGAACAAAGAGGATAACCTTAGCTATAATATAATAAAGACTAGTACACAAAACCCTGAAAGAACAGCAACCAATGATGCAGCCTGAGATGGATGTTAATGAACACAGGGAAAAGAATTATATGTGAAAAGAGGAGAAAAAATCATAATGGCTCCAAAGGAATTGTCTGTGGAACAAATAAATAAAGCAGATTTCTACATTTTGTACTTCTGCAAATAGGTCCAATGACTAAAGTAGATTAATGATCTACTAGAGAGAAAAGAAGGATTAGCTCATAAGCAGCTGCATTACTAAGTTAACTTTATATAGTCAACCTCCTTCAACTGAAGAAAGGTAAGCATTATAAAAATGACTTCATTATTTTTAAATCCTTGTAGCTAAAAGCAATTAACATCTGAAACACAACAAAAAATTATACAGGAAATGGAAAAAAAGGGGAGAGGGAAAGGAAGCTACAAATTCACCATCGAGGAATGTAGATGTAAAATAAAAAGAGCTTAGAGACTACTGCCTTGGGAAATCCAAAGAAACAAAATTATCTAAAACCACAGTATAATTAATAAGTAACAGATAATCTGAAAAGAAATAATCAAGGCATAGAAAAGAATTGAAAAAATGACAACTACAAGAAATTGAGACAAAATTTATAAGCTGTTTAAATCCATAGATACAAATTTGCTAAAATTAGACAATAAAACTGAATTCTTCTGTTTCATTAAAAAAAAAAAAGTGAGACTAGATTAATGCAATAAAAGTGATACTAAGGAGGGTTCAATGAATATTAATTTTAAAATAAGACAAGCCTGGCAGAGGAGGAGAAAGGATATTATTATTGCATGACAGTAAACATAGTGTCTGTACTGTGTCAAATGAAGTGGTCACAACACACGAAAAGGACTAAACTGCTGGCTGAAATTATCTTCCCTCCTTCAGCTGGAAACCAGAGATGTATTAGCCAATGCTAAAACAGCAACACACCTTCTGCTCTACAAGAAAGAAATCAGCAGAGGAAAATATTTTCTGTATTCTGAGAATGTTGCCAAAAAGTCACTGCATATGTAAAACTTCCCCAGACTCCAATGGACTTCTGCTGATGCCCAAAGCAGGATTTAGGGTCTGAGGACAATATTTTGATTACCTGAGCTATATATAAAGAAACATGTCTGAAAGCCAAATTTAGGTATACACTTTAAAAAACAGAGAAAAAAAATTTCTTACTCTCTTTTGCGGTTTCTGTTGAAGAAATTGGCCCATTCGGAACAGGTCTTTTTACTTCCCACCCAGAACACTGGAGATATGCCAACAATTAATGTTAGCAAATATTTCATCAGAAACAAAAATATTTCCGGTCTTGCTAGTGCCTTTGCCTAGAAGATACCAAAGTTTAATAAATGTAAAGAAGAAAATATACTTGTTGATTTTTTTAAATGAGGAAAACAAATTTCTCAAATGAGAGACTTTCTCCTTATGACTGTTGTTCTTTGTTGAGGCTTGTACAGCGGACAAACATCAGACATGTAGAGTCAAGTCAGGTGTGGTTCAGCTGAATATATACACAGAAGAGATCTGTCGGAAGGAAATGTTTTTCTTCTAAATTGAAAGGAAAGATAATTTGGGGAGTAATAGTATTAGTAAACATGTTCTCCAGAGGTAAGTGTCAAAGATTGATCCCTTCAACTTAAAAGAAACAGCAAGTGGCTCACAGAATCACAGAATGGTTTGGGTTGGAAGGGACCTTAAAGATCATCAAGTTCCACCCCAGCTGCCACAGGCAGGGACACTTCCCAGTAGATCAAGTTGATCAAAGCCCCATCCAGCCTAGCCTTGAACACTTCCAGGGATGAGGTGTCCGTAACTTCTCTGAGAAACCTGTTTCAGTGCCTCTCCACCTTTAAAGCAAAGGATTTCTTCCTAATATCTAATCTAAACTTACTCACTTTTCAGTTCAAAGCTATTCCCCCTTGTCCTGTTACTACATGCCCTTGTAGAAAGTCTCTCTTCCTCTTTCTTGTAGGCTCCCTTCAGGTACTGGAAGGATTAGTTGGGAGTTAATCTGATTAGACAGCATCTTCAAGGAGCCACAGAGAACTACACAGTAGCTTTCTGTTTATTGCAAAATTAATCCACCTATTTGCAGAACTGTATCATAGGAGCTGAGACATTTAACTCAGTGAGAGATCATTATCTTCTGCTCTCATGCTGCAAATTTAATTTATGCTACTTGTCTCATCTGCCAGACCCATCTATGAAAGTCACTATTTTTGTTGGCCAGGTAACATTAGCTACTTCAGTTTGTTTTCATTTGGTTTTCATCTGGCAAAAGTAACAAAAGTCTACAAGCCAGCTCAGGTAAATGAAGGCCAAGCACTTTAAGCTATTCCACAATTAGCACACACTGTCTCTTATAGGGACAGATCCCATAGAGTAGATCTTTGTGCAATATTTAATGTTGCTATTTCTTCCTTCCAATGGGCTAATTAGAGGCTAAAAACACATGCTTTGTGTTATTATGCCAAGCTGTTACAGTCAAGCACTACAAAACAAGTTTCTTGATTTTTTTTTTAAAGCATAAAAGTCTTGTTTTCAAACTTGTATATTCCAAAGCATTTAGGTTTATACAGAGCTCAGAATAAAACCCACTGAAGCCAAAATACACTTGCTAATAATTGGAAGCCAAAATAATTGTCTTGTCTGTGACCTGTGCTATTCTCAGCCTACACTGACTTAAATCCAGAGGATAGTAAGTAATGTTTAAGAACGTAAAGAGATCAATCTTTATCATTCCATAATGCCTATGGTTTATTCCTCATTTTTAATGATAGTTTATTGCAGCAAAAACATAGATGGGAACTGTGATGCAATGAAAGATGACATGAGACACTTGTATTTCTCTTGATGACCTTGTCTTCTTATATATTCGTTCTTAAATGGAAAGAAACAATACCTGTAAGTATGTAACACTCCCTGAAACTGCAACAGATTTAATGAACATAGGCAGATTTAATTTAAAAGTCTTTCCAAGGAAGTTTGATTTTAAGAGGCAAATGTTAAATACAACCACCTCCACAATTTTAAGTGTGGTTGAGGTTTTTTTTCCTTATTTGCTTTCTTTTTTTGGTTGGTTCCTTAATAAAGAATTCCTCACATTTCTGAAAATCAGCCTGCAAATGACAGCTATTGTGGAAAAAATCTATTGGAAATTTGTTCTGTAATTTCAAGTGGTTTACACTTCCACACTTTAAAGAAAAGAAAAAAGTGATTTTAAATCTGTGGTTATAGGCAGCATTTAAAATCCATTTTACTCCCAATTTTCAAAAATCATTGTTTCAGCTTCGACTGAAATTGATGAAAATTCAACTTACGCAGTTTGATACTGAACTTGGCACCCAAGTACTAAGCAAATACTTTTAGAAACAAATATTGGGGAGAATGACCCTCCTCCATCACAATTTGTAACATGAAGTTCAAATACCATAAAAAAGTTATATATTCTGTTAGAGCTGCAAGTTGGAATTTAATTGTTGAATGCTACCAACTAGATTAAAATTTTAAAAGCAAAAGTAACATTCCACTGATTTTGACTTACAGAGGAATTAATCACTCCATGATTTTGAACTGATTACTTTACATGAAAATAATTTACTCATTGCATGGCAGATATGCATAAGGGGTTTTGCTAATTAACGTTATAGTATTATTTATAAAGGAAAATGTTACTTGCCTGATAAGGACAAGGAATATGGTACTGGTCACAGTGGTCAAACACCCAAGTAGTTTCCCAGATTTTCCGGTTCACCAGTTCATAAACGTAACATCCAAGAAGTGCCACGAGTGGCACCAAGTACAAACCACTAAAAACTCCAATTCGGATCATGAATTTCTTGAGCTTCTCCTGGTTCCTGCCATCATGCTGAATGACCTGCCGCACGTGGTTTAGAGAAATAATGCCAGCTAAAAGGAGAGAGAGACCAAAAAAAACACAAAGGCACAACGGCAAAAGCACGAAGTACAGAGAGGCGTCCAGGTCATAGAGACCCACAAAACAAACTCCACTGATATTGTCCCCTTCAACTTTGTTCATTGCAAGGAGCATAATGGTTAGAAAACCAGGTATTCCCCAGGCGACTGCATGGAACCACATGGCCTTTTGTGCAATAGCTTCACAGCTCCATTTTCTTCCTGCTGCAAGGAACCAAGTGATTGTCAGAATCACCCACCAGATAGTTCCTGCCATAGTGAAAAAGTACAAAACCATGAAAAGGACAGTACAGGCTTTGTTTTGGGAGCCAAGAACAACCGTTTCACCAATTTCTAACTTATCATCTGCCTCATTACAGGCAGTTCTGTTCCCAAGTAAAAATCCAATAAAGTACATTAGAGAGACTATGCTGTAACAGACAGAGTAATATATGATTGGTCTCTCTGGGTACCTAAACCTTTTAACATCAATCAGAAAAGTCAGGAACGTGAAAAGTGTAGCACAAAGACAAAAGATTGAAACTATTCCAATGAAGCTTTTTGCCACATCCAATTCATAATTTTTGAAGTACATATTGGGACATGGGGGTGCACACTGATCAATTCCTAGAAACTTGTAGCCTTGTCCATTGCTAGTGTGTAGGTGCCGGGGACACCAGAATCCATAATCCCTTCGGATCTGGCTTGGGGTCTTCTGGGTTCCATGAATGTTTGTAGTTACAGCAGCAGTGGCAGGAACAGTCTCATCACAATTGATTAGTCTAAATAAATAAACAGAAGAGAAAATATCTCAATAGTCCTCATTCTCAACTAGAACTACTTCTTAGAAATATGAGAAAAATCTGATCCTAAGCACTGTTAAAATCTTATAGATAATGCAAATATGCATTATATGAAAAAAAATCAGATGGCATTATAAAAGCCAAACTTCAAATATCTGCATTTTAGAAGATTTCAAATGTGTTTATTTAACTGTTGCTCTCCTGCTGTTGTTTTACAGTTTACGAAATACGACTCCAATTGCAACCATTCTACAATTTAAGATTCTACTAAACTTTTACATGTGTACATAAAATATTTACAGCAGTTTTTTCTTTAAATTTCGAACACAGAGTGTTGAAGACAGCAAAAAATCTTGTCCAAATGCGAGCTTCAATTAAGGAAGAAGACTGACATCACAACTGATGACTAGCACATGATTAATACAATTTTTTGTGCTGTACTGCTATTCATTGTCAACAACAATAAACTACCTAACTGAAAAAAAAGCACAGGCAGAAAATACAAGCACTGTAAAAAAATTATTAATATCTTAGCAATTTTCTAGCTGTACGATGTTCATTGAAAAATTGCTCAAGATTGAATTGTTTAAGGTTTTAATTGGAAACAAGATGCAATTTTATGTAGGTAATACCATATTTGCAGTGCTGGATGTATCTTCAAACAAGATTATATAACTCAAGCAAGTAAGGATTTACTCAAAATGGGATTTATGTTCATATGCATTCCAAGTTTATGTTTAAAAGGAACAAGTTCTGCATTCTAGCTTTTAAAGTAAAATTCTGTTATCTCAACAGTCTTTGTCAAACATTATTACAAGAGTCCCTCAATTCAGTATCCAAGCTCAGCTCAAGCTAAAAACTCCTTCAGTTCTCTGTTTTACTGCATTATCATGCTGTCCAAGTAAATCCAGACTAATTGTTAAGAAAACCGATTCTATGGCAGATTCTTTCATTAACCACAGTCTGGAGCAGTACATGTGGAAACTTCATGTGAAGAGTGAACTTCATTTAAGCATTGTCTTAATTGGCTTCATGTATGTCTGTAAGAATACAGAAGTGTGAACCTCAGTATTCCAGTTACTGCCCATGCCCACGCCAGCTCCTCTTCCATAGGCTCCAGCAGCAGGATCTCTGCTGCTCTAAGAACATCCTGGACTTCTCAGAACATGGACATGGACTTTTCAGTACTGGCTACCAGAGGTATCACTTCACATATGAACAGGAAAGGTTCATTTTCAGTAAATGCTAGCAGTAATAAAATAATTTAGAGCTGTACTAAATCCTGAAAAAAAGATAATTTGGTTTAAAATGTCATTTAAAGATATATTGAATAATAGGATTCACTTGTAATTGTCCTATTTTTTCAAAACAATCCTTGAAGATAGTTGCTGTGCTGAGGGACACTATTGTTGCATAGAACCTCACAGAAGATGGGAGAAGTTAATGCCTTCTTGTTGTAAAACCCTACAACTTCTGTTTTTCTGCATGGGGAATGGCATTAATGCCACTTGTCATATTCACTCCAATAGTGATTTCTATCAGAGGCCATGCACAGGACTACTGTCCCAGCTCTCCCTCAGCCTTATCACAGATTAGCAACCGCATGTGAATTAGAAAAATTATTTGAGTTTCCAGTCTCTGCTCCTTTCCTGTACCTCTTGACCTGATGTGTGTTAACAAACAAACAACAACAAAAAATCTGGCCTTAGTAATTTATAAATATCCACAGCTGGAGGTCAGAATCTCAAGAAGATTGCACTGGAGTGCTTCCAGTAGTTTCCACTTAAAATATATAGACATCTTTTCCCCAAATGAAGTATTAACTGTCCTTTATCTGAAACAGGAAACACTTTTGAGGAAAAGGTGACATTTCAAACAAGAGAGTTGGCAGGCAGTACAGGAAAAGCAACACAAGACTAGGTTTGCACATTTAAGCAGTTAGGAGCAAGATATGGTTTCTACTATTTAATGTTCTGTGTCTGTTCAAATACAGAATATTCTATATTTCATTATCTTACGATGATTACTTCTAAAACCCCTAGTATAGTAAGCATGATCATCCCTAGTTTAGAGATCAGATACCAAAGCGAAATCTATGCTGTAACATATAATATTTAAAACTTCTGGAAATTTATAGTAAAAAAGCTATTGCAGAGATCTGATTATTGAAAAGATCTGCTGCAGAAAATGCAGGTGATCATGTGAATAACAAAAAAGTTTTAATACAGAAATGGTCCCATGCATAAGCACTGCAGGGTCAGCATACTAAGGAAGTTACAGCTAGGTGGTATTTAACATTCTGTCCCAGATTTTCAACTCAGTCTAGGTCAAATATGAAAATACCACTCCCACCACCTGTCAATATGAAAAATACCTGCTGCATTCCAGCTCTTCAGGCCATGCAATTCCAAAAGTGTCCATCAACTGCTTACAGTCCGAATACACTTTCTCACAGAGGCTTCGACAGGGGTGAATCACGTGAATCTGATCTAGGCAGGCAGGGACAAAGGCTCTGCACAGAAATGTGTGGACGTCTGGTGAACAGTGAAGATTCATAAGAATAAGAAAAGGCTACAGGGTAGAAAAAGGCTTTGGTTAGCAATTTTAAAAAGATAATTCAAAGCACCAAAACTAACTTTCATCATTAGGGCTCACATTTGATTCTATGTAGGTTTGAAAAGATACCAGAAAATAATGTTTGTTCAGCAGTTTTGAAAAAGCAAAACCCACTGGCCTGAGTGGCAAGAGGATCCATTAACACTTCAAGCCCAGCCCTTGCCCCAGGCTCTTGGAAAATCTCTGACTACCCAAACTTCATTTTTCCTATTTGACAACATTAGAAATCTGAAAGGTATTATGAATGTCCAACATATTTAAAAAATAGAGTAAAACACTGAGTTCCTTTGTACACCAGTCAGCTTCTAAACAAATGCCCTGAGGATTTTCAAGGTGTGTCTGTTCCTATAGTTTCTGTTAGATTACATTTTCACTCCTAAGTGGTGTGTTGTACTCATCTTCTCTCACTCTAAAGAAATTTGGGGTTTTCTTTGATTACTGAGAATCAAATATCATTATTTCTCATTTTTAAATATCTAATTTCAAATCTCGCTCAACATGACTGAGAATTTCTTTGCCTGTGTTACCAAGTACCAGGCAGTGAGTAATTGATGACTGTTCTCACTAGAGAATTCACAGAACGAAGTTTAACTTTTTCTGCTCAATTCATTCAATTGATTATTCATAGTCAGGCTTTTAAGTAAAAAAACCCAGCCTTTCCTTTCTACATTTTCCCAGCTTTATTATTTAGGGCAAATTTTTTTGGCCGAAGTACTACTGTGTGTGCAAATTTCAGACAAAGCAGGAGTTATCAGTCATTTTCGCAAGTGCTCTGCACTGATTTAAGCACAGCTTATGGAAGTGAGAGCTGCCACACTGACAGCATCACCAGGCACCCTCCTAATCCTACATGGGCCCAATGTCCACAGCATCGGGGCCCACAGGAGGGAGCAGAGGAGCTGGGGGGCTGTGGAAGCAGGGCCTCGCATGAGAGAGCACAGGCAGAAATAAAACTGAAGCAGCCAACCCTGTGTTGGTGACCTCTCGGTGACTGGGCACGGATACTCCATTCCAGACCAGGTAGGGCCACGAGGTGCCAGGCACTGCCAGGACACAAGGCACACACATGGTGTGACAACATCTGACCCACACAGAAGCACTGGGGTGGCAGGCAGGACGGATCAGTCCGCTCCAGCTCGCTCACCAGGCCTGCAAGGAGTCCCAGGGAAAAGGGAGGGAAGCAGAGCGCAGGGCAGCCCAGCTGGGGGGTGTGCTCGTGCGGGAAGGCTGCGATCCCGCTGCTGCTCCAGCCGGCCCTAAGCTCTGGATGCACTGCAGGGTGCTGCTCACCGCAGTGCCTGCCACACCAGGTACCCCCTCCTGCTCCAGCTTGTGAGACTGTAACAAGCTGATTTAAACACCACTGGGAGGGAACTAACCCATGGCTGAGGGTGAAATCCAGCTGCAGCATCACGTCAGCCTAAGTGCTTTTTAAGCTGTCTTTTTGTTTAAAGCTCTTGTATTTCAGGAATAAGGAACCTTCACACCACATGTAACTAGCAAAATTCATGCGTCAGGAAAGCGAAAACAGTATTTAACACACTGTGAAGTGTGATGTTAAACAGGGACACTGTATAGAATTTTCAAAGTAGGCCAAGCTTTAAGTAAGATTTTTATTTAGTAAGAATTTTTTTTAATTCTTTGCCACCAATATCTATGTCTTTCAAACATTCAACCAATGGCTGTAAAAGGAAGGATTAGATTCTGAGTTCAGAACAGCATCCTTACTTCTTTCAGCTTTTAAGTAACCCAAATAGATATATGTTTTTTTATTTATTTTTTTTATATATATATCCTTATCAAAGAGCAAGTCTTACTACTGAACATGCAGTTTAAAAGAGAAGACATTGATAAATAAATTTCCCTTACAAAATGGAATATGTACAACTCCTCAAGGGACTTTGGTAATAAATACAGGCATGTGTGGGGAGGAAGGAAGACGACAAGGCAGAGCAAAAATAACATAAAAGTGCTTTATGATAAACCAAAAAAATGTTGGCAGTACCCTTCAGAGCACTCCAGCTGTGTGCTGCATCTGCACATGCCATTACAACAGGCACACAGAAGTTCGATCCCCTCTCTGGATGCCTGCTCTGGAGCTGTCTTTGCTGGAATCCAAGATATGAGTATTTCATGACAGGGAGAGAAAGGCAGTTCTGGTATACTGTGTTCCAGTTCCCTAAATTAGATTATTTCCTAAAGGCTGCACAGCTTCAGATGAAAAAAGTAGTCAGGAGCTCACCCTAAATGAATTAAATTCCCTTTGCATAATTATGATTTTTCTTTTCTTCTCAGATGTTAATTTACATTTGCTCTGTTCTTCCTGGAACTTAGGATAAAGACAATAGCCTGGGTAGTCATATTCAATTGTTACAGAAATTGAGTTTACTTTTGACATTTTGACATACAAATTCTTGTAGAATTTGTCTTGATTGTTGTGAATTCTTCCTTCTTGTCCCCCATAGCTCATCTCACTTGATAAAATGTAAAATTAATTTTCTAGAGCAAGTTTTGGACTACCTGCCAAAAACTTTTTCAGCAACCTCATCTAGAAAAGTAAAGATTTAAAAAAATCTCAATATTTATATCAACGAAACCAACTTTACCTACAGAGGTATTTTACCAACTATTTTGATAAGCAACTCAACAGTTTTTAAATAGCATTTTCCGACATAGCTAATAAGGTTACATATTTCAAGCTTGCTCCTTTGATACAGAAAATTAACATAAAGAAAACTTCCAGTGAAGAAAGTCAGGACATAAAACCAACCTTTACTACTCCAGCAGAGTTTCTGTTATATGAAGCTACTTAAAAGCTGGAATATCACAAGAATCACAATATCTATAATGATACTGTATCTATATCTATAATATCTATAATAATACATATTAGAGGTAGATAATGAACAACAAGCAAAAATAAAATGTTTGCAAGAGTTTTACTAAAGCATGTTGTCATTGTCTAAACACTTGTTTAAAGAGCATATTTTATTTAAATGCAAAACCACCCTAACCGATAAATTGAAAAATGCAAATTTTTAGGAAGAATGCTATATTTAGCCTATAAAGCAATCAGAGTAGAATTCCAAAGACTTGGCTGCCAAGAGTAACTGTTCTTACAGGATTTATTTTATTTATTTCAGCTTGCTAAAAATATTTACCTTCTGACACTTGAAAGTATGAGCACAAGAGCAAGAAGTTTGATGTTCTGAAAACACAAGCTGTCCTCCCGAGTTAGACCATTCAGCTGGACACCTCATTCCACCCTGGCTGGTAGCAAGGGGCTTTGTAATAAGACAACCCGATATCTCCCCCAATTTCCTACAATCAAGGGTTTACGAAACAAGCTGCACGCTGTAACACAACCACTGTGTTGAAAAGACAGTGACAAACCTTTCTTCCTGAAACGCATCTTATCCCTTTTTCAATCACTTAAGCTTAAACCCTTTGTAAAATACTACAGCAGTGAGTTATCCTGCATAATTTAAGCCGGCATTGCTGAGCAAATACTGCATTTTATCTGTTTATTGTAACTTCTGGTTTTGCAGCCTAATGTGTGTTTTGACAAACAGCTAACAGATCGCACTACACTTTTTCCATGTCATTTTGTCCTCCTATTATCATTTATATATTTATATATTAGTATGGTAATGCTTTAAATTTTGATTTCTGTTCCTTTCATAACATACTTTGCCTTCTATTTGCCTTGACTACATTTGAACACTGACATCACATTTCCAGTGACAACAAAGACTGAGTGACAGTAACTGATAAAATATTGTGCCCACCCACTTGTATGGATAGTGGGTGTTATTTTCCCCCCATATTTATTACTCTGGGAGTTATTTTCCCCCACATTTATTACTCTGCATTTCCCTACCCTAAATCCCAGCTACCATTTTATTGTCTAGTTGCTTCTAGCACAAGATCTTTCTGCAATTCTTTCAACCCATTTTGTTTTCTCAGCAAATTTAGTATGCACCCTTCTTCTAGGTGCATTTATGAATTAGTTGGGTATCAGAGGTTTCAGTACAAGTAACTAAGGGCAACCACTCTAGTAAATTATTTGGTATAGCATGAAACTATCAGCTCAGGATTTAATATCTCTTATTGGGAAAAAACATTTATTTATTTATTTATTTCTACTTTTCTTCTTCTTATTTAGGCAGGCATTGGAAAACAAAGTCTCCAATGGGTTACCAGCAGAGTCTTAAAAAAACATAGGCTGTGACCAAGTTTTTGAAAACTGAAGTAATATATAATATACCATCTGAATTATCCCTTTCAACAAAAGTATGGAGTCCCTCGAAAAACTCTAATAGATTTTGCAGCCAATGAGTTTTCTCAACCAAAAAAACTCTACACAATGTAAAACTTTGCCTCAAGCACACACAAATGGGATTTGTAAAACACAGATTTATTTCAGCAACTGCCTACTTTTACCATTTAAGAACAGCAGAAGTGTTAGTGAATTGTGCCTGGAACTCTGCTAACAATGAGGTATTTTTAAATGTGGGCTTCATTTCCAGCTAGCCAAAATGGAAAAGTTTCCTCATAGAAAATAGTATGTCTGCATTTCCTGATGGACCATAAAAGCAAAATCTTACCAAAACCAAAGTATTTGCTCCTCCAGCTGCACAGTCTGGAAGCAAAAAGTAAAGTCAAGATCACAAGCTCACTGACAGTTAAGATCCAGTGGCTTCAAGGGCACTTCATGTGAACCATGGATGTCCCAGCCACGAACCACTTTTTACTCAAGTGGTTAGCTGGGTAAGCTGCATGCATGCACATGCTGGTGTCCTAAGCATCCAAGTCAGGGATTAAACTCAGAATCTTATACCATTATCCTCCTCTCTTCAGGAAGTTCAGGGTCTGCATGTGGCACAAACTCACAAAATTTGCTCTTCCAGGAAACTAAGGCACTTGGCATTTCAAGCATTAGCAACCACTGTCCTGTCATATGAAGAAGAGATGAAAATCTGCACATTGAGTGACAAGAATGTTAAAAATGTTAGAATGGAACCAGACTCTTCAAAAAACAGAAATGGAGCCTCACACAGCCAATATAAATCCTGAAATATAAATTCTTATCTTCTTGACAACAGGAAGCAAAACTCAGTAAATATAAGGCAAGCAAGAATACAGTGACAATCTTAAAAAAACAACACCACAAATAAAAAAAACCAAACCAACAAACTAATAGCAACTGTAGAGTGAAAGATGATGCAGTCTGTAACAGCAAGAGGGGCACTGCCTCAAGCAGTATCAGTGAAGAACTGAGGACTGCAGTGGGATGAAAACTTTCCACTAACAAAACATGAACACCTTACTAAGTCCTAGATTCCTTATGAGGTGTGTCTATGTTATATTTTCTCCAGCGGCAAAGCCAAGCTACCTCAGAAATCCAGTTATGGTGTGGTTCTACAAACAGTAACACAACTGAGACAAGAGAAAACAAATGGTGCAAAACACAGAAATAAATGTCTAAATTCTTAAATGTGCTTTGCCAAGTAAATTGCAACCTAGAAGTATTTGTGAATCCTGTGCTCAGCATGCTTCTCTGTTTTGTGCTCAGCAGGCTTACAACTCCAAGACACAAAAGAATCAAGTTCATTATTCCATGCAGACGTTCCAAACACTCTGTTGTACCTCATCTCATTCTGATCCTAGAGAAAAGCATTACCAGAGATGATCAGTCTCTGGGGTTCTGATGTATGATAACTACCAGCATATGCCAAAACAAGTAAGTGGAAATAGTCTCCTGTACCCTGCTAGTTAATGTCACAGAGATACCTAGATAATATAGAAAACTGTGGATTGAATTATCAAGGTCTCTGTTACAATCATCTATGGCAAACCTTTATTGTAAGAGACAGGAAATACCTTGAATTGCTGAGATACACAGAGGATTCGAGCTTTTGTTCAGCCACTGGAGTCGCATATCTAAGACAGCAACAACCTGTTCTCCTAACCACTGAGTTCTACCTACCATGTTAAAACATTTAGCTTCATTAATCTAGTTAACACTGAGGTTAACTAAGTTAAACAATGACAGACACCAACTGTCTCAGTGTTAAGCCATGTCACCCCTTTGATACAGATCTTGTGACTTAAAGCAATAACATTTCAACTTTGTTGCTTACATAACTGTATTTCAGTCACTGAAGCAAAGGCAGGCTTAAGTCTGTATTTCTACAATTATACTACACTGTGCACCTCAGATTCCTACCTACTATATCAAAGATACACATTGCAATTCATGTAAAAATGTTACCTGCTTTTCAGGAAATAACACCTACCTAAATAATGAATAATTAGAGCCATGGAATATCTCAAGTTGGAAGGGACCCAGAAGGATTGCCAACTCCCTTGCTTCTCACAGGGCACCTTAATGATTAATAATTAAAAATTAATTATTAATAATTTAAAGTACCATACAAACACACCTACTATCCAGTCACTACAGAATTAAGTACAGCTTCAAACCCTAAACCAAATATATTTATAAATATATAAGTTTTCAGATGTGATAGCCAGGAAATACAGCCACTGTCAATCACAGTGCACATAAATGATCTCAGAAGAAGAGACAGTAATTACCCTTCACACTCATAGAGTTTTGCTAACAATCTTCACAGTATCTTTAGCCACTTTTACAATGACAATCTGTTTCAATTAAAAACAGCGGAGCAAATATGGCACGGTTGATTTAATCCTACACTACTGTTACAATAGAGTTATTCTGGCCTGGATGCAAACAAGATTAGCATCACACCCAGAGAGGTTAATGCCTTCATGCAATTCCTAAATGGGCTGGCAAGGGTGGCAATTTGCCGATGGCCATAGCGAAGCAGCTGCCAAGAATCTCTGACTTCTAATTCATGCACAATTAACTAAGTCATGATAAATAAATGTCCCAACACATGAAACTGAATTAAGGATGAAATTTTCAAGTTCAATAGATTCAAAGAAAGGTTGAGAAAAGACTAGGTTCTTCCCACTGGAAGTTACATTGATGAATTTAGATCAAAGGCAAGTTAAATACACTTAATCTGGCATGTAAGGATTTTGCAGGAGGCCTAGGCAGTTTAAGTGTCAGTGTCTTGTTGCTACGTGCCTGCTAAAAGCTGCTACTTAACAGCAGAACTGCAAAACAGGAACATGGGAATGCTCAAAAATGTTAGTGCAATGCCAACCATCCTTTAAACTACCAAGGAACATGGTATGAACTCATTCGAGGGCCCATATACTCCATGTCCCTACCTGAGTTGTGGGTAATAATCAGCTACTGCTGCCAGCAGGAAGTATCAGTTGTAATCTGTATTTTCTCAAGTCAGTTAAAATTACATGGGTAAAACAACAAAAGTTTTTCAGGACTGAAAGTCATCAATAGGAACAAAATATTTTAGCTATAAATGTATATAAGATATATATATTAGAAATATGAATACTTGTAAGCTCATTATGCATTTTTTGTGCATCCTGATTTAACAGAGGTAAAAGAAAACCATCAAACACACATGAATTTGATTTCTGTTTTAATAAGCTGCTTTTTAAAAAGCAGCATTACTTTCTGCAGCTTCCACAATAGACTAAAAGTATATGAAGTTGTGTTTAATCTAAAAGCTTTTCAAACATTTAAAAATGTAATCCATTTAACATTTACATAGATAAGAATGAACTATTTTGTCAGATTACAAAGTAGGTTGCCAAGTTGAAAAGACAATAGTTGAAGTTCCCTACTCCAGGAAAATCTGGAGTTCAAAGAGCTGGTAGAGGGTGGCGGTGGTGTAGAGAAAAGAAAAGGGTAGTAAACAAGCCAGTGAGACAAATGATGCTGTTCTGCTGTGAAAGATGTTTGCAAAGATAAAAGCTTATTTTTGTCCTTCAACCGAACAGCAAAGGCAACACATGCACCTAGACTGTCAAAGGGCTGCAAACAAAGCATGGGGACAGCCCAGCGTGCAGCGGCTGATAAACTGGACTGCTCCCAGCAGTGCTCTTCCCACAGCCGTCCGGGCCAGGCGCTGCCTACCGGTCAGCGCCTGAACATCGGAGTTCAGAGGGCAAAGGATGGCAGCTGATCCTAAAAACCCCTGCACTGTAAAGCTCCCAGGGACTGGCCGGCAGGCAGCCAGGTGCCCGTCGGGGCAGGCTCGGCGGGACTGAGCTTCGTCACCCATCAGCTGAACTATCCAGGCAAGAGTTCAGATCCCGGGCTGTGCAACTGCTCAGGGAGCCAAAGCACTCAGCAGCTAAGCTAAATGTTCAATATATCTGCAACAAGAACGAATCTATCTGCAAATTCTTCACTGTCATTCACCCCAACACATGCAATATACATACACACATATATATATACACACACACATATATGTGTCCACATATATATATATGCGTATATATATGTACACGTATAATGGCCTGAACTTTCATATTAGCTATTCAAAGGTTATGGGAATATTAATCAAAAATCCTGCCAGGGTAAGGATAAGGCACATGGGGGAATGTTTTCAAAGGTCAACAGGACAGCAAGGCACTCATGCACTTAAAAAAAAAAAAATAATAAAACGAACTCCAAAAAACTACTCCAGCACCACACCTGGGCACTAACATTGCTATTGACAGTATAAATGGGCACAGACACAGAAAGATAAAGCAGGCTATTCTGCTTTTTTACTTTTATACACTCTGAATTGTTTTGCATTAACTATACAGAGCTACAAAATATTCTGAGTTGGAAGGGATTCACTAGGATTAAGTCCAACTCAAGTGAATGGCCCATACAGGAATCTAGCATAAGAATTTCTTTCTGTAGTAAAACAACTTAATTCCATATTTTCCCTTTAAGTATTTTCACATGCAAAATAAAAATACATATGTCCCTATATTTTTTAACTATGTCAAAGGTTATAAACAATATAAACAGGAATATTACATCTCACTATCTGAAGCAAATGAAAGTACAAGTATTTCCAATACTTTTCAAAACAGCTTATTACCAAAGTTCTCTGCATTTTTTGTTTTACCCTAAATTACAGCTTGACCTAAATTACAGATATTCCAGCCTCTGCAATTTTCAGTTCTTAACAAACATGAGAGCTTTTTCCCAAGCATTACAGAACTGATCTAGTTATACGAAGGTTTTCAATTATACATTGTATCTGGTTTAGGTTTTGTGTAAACTATACAGAGCTTAAAGGACAGACAAATGTAAGTTAACTGAAGGAAAGTATATTGCAGGCTCTCAAACATCAGAAGTCTAGACAGAGCTTCATTACATCTGGACTGTGGTAGCATAAGAATTCAAATTTTAAATTCTCCATGTATTTGCCATGTATTACAGGAGTAACTGGATTTATTGCTAAACTTTTTGTGCAGAATTCAATGTAAAGGATTACCTGTAATAATGTTGACAGACCGTCTGTTATCTTTTAAAAAGCTCCCCATTTCAAGGAAATTCCAAGAGAAGTCATTACTGCCCTGGTTCCAAAAGTCATCCAGATTCGTGCTTCCCCCTCTGTCTGTGAGTGTGGAGCACAACAGCACCGCCCAAGTCACCAGAGTAGCAACCCTGCACCATTTCTTTCTTGCCTACTTCATGCATTTTTAAGCAGTCTTAAATGAAAACTTTAGTAGTCTCAAAAATCCCCAACTTTGTTACGATATAGGAGATGTCAGGCAGGCATGCACAAGTCATCTGACCAAGCTGAAGCCCATGAAGCTGCAGTCACCTACCTCAGCATCTGCAATCATTACCTCTGCCTTCTGCTTTCACTATTTCCAGCTGGTCATACTTTGAGACACCCAGTTTTGAATGCCTGCATTAGACACTGTTTCCTTATTGTTAGCCCACAGTGCTCGTTCTGGTGACTTTCCCCTCATTATCCTCCCTATTTCTCCTGTTCTAAAAACTCAAAGCCACCTTTCTTCCTCTCTGTCACATTATGATTTGTGGGCCATGTTAACCTTCGGCATTTAATGTTCTGTTTGTAGCTCTAGGTATAATCCCCAGAGAGATCCCCCACCCAACTGGATTCTTAGAATGGTGCACCTTGTACCTTCCTTGCAAGAGCGTTAGCTCGTGTGAAACAATATGCAGCTGGGACACAACGTCCTAGTAAACAGGTATTGCTAGGTCACCATGAGGCTGGATGGGTACAGTCCCTCTCCAAAAAACTGCTTTTAATTTTTGTATGCAGGACAATTGTGTGGAAAGTTCGGCCACTAAGTGCTTTGTGGCAGTAGCTACTGAGACTAAAGAAATCTGGTTATGCAGCATGAGCCAAACTGGGGAATACAGCATGAGCCAAACTTGGAAGGATGTGGTTATTCTCTGAAATAACTTGATCTACCTGAAGTTTAAGTACAGGAAAGATGGATTTTTTTTTTTTTTTCTCCCAGGAAGCTCTTGTCTAGAGGAGAGGTATCTTTGGTAAGAGGTCATCCTTACTGTCCTACAAAGACTGATCATCCAGGCCTCTCTCCCCCCATCTACAGTACCTACTTACACAGCTCTTACACAACCCCTGCACACTTCTCCTTCCAATAGCTAAGCAGAACTCAACTAAGTCTCCACTCATCTACACTACATAGTTCAGAAGAAGAGGGGAGACATATGCATCTTTTCCTCTGGCAGGCAAATTACCAATGTGTTACAACAATCACAGATGCACACAAATACACAAAAAAGACCCAAAAAGGCAACCACGTGACAAAGGAACCGTGTTTGCCCCTAAAGGTTGGTGAATCAGCAGTCAACACTGAGAGACAAAAAAAGGCAGCAAGTTTTGTGGTGCAGATACTCCCACCCCCTACTCTGGAATGCAATAGAGAACTAAAGAGATGACACAATAGTAGTTTTAGAAATCGTCAGATTTAATCATTGCACTGTCAAACTAGAAAAGAAATCATGGACATTTGACCACATTCTTCATCCCATGTGGTTCTTTTCTGAACCATTTGCTTTTTGTGGTCTTTATCAATGAAGGCATAGGTAACATTTTGTAGCCAAGTTGTCACCCTGAACATCCATCCTCCAAATGGAAAACTAAACCTGCATCCCACATTCACCAGCAGGCAACAAAGGCTCGAGCTCCATCCAGCCTCCTGACCCATGCAGCACTGCAGACAAAGAGCATCTCACACCTAAACACCACAAAGCTCTCTTCAGAAAGACATCAGGATCCTCTGCCATTCTTAGGCTAGATTTGTAGAGATGACATAAACATCATGAGCCTTGCAAAGATGTCCACCAATGTACCTTAGTTCACCAAAGCCTTCAAGACAATCCAGTCGCTGTTGCCAGAGCTGCTGTGGGCCAATGCACTGGGTGTGAGCTGTTACTCAGTTTTGACCCCACACAGTCTGACAACTCAAGGACAGCAGAGGGCCACCAGCACACAACAGTATACAATTTTGTCCACTTTCTTACTATTCAGAGAAAGATATGTGAAGATGACCTTCAAAATCGTGGTCATCACATCACCCTCAGCAGACCTGTCCTACAAAACTGTGGTCACCACATCACCCTCAGCAGACCTGTCCTACCTAATCTAATGCTAGGTTTTGCTAATGACCAGGTAAAGTTCACAAAGTTCCACTGGGCAACAGTCACTTCCACAAAAACACTAAGACAATATGGAAATTGCACCTGTGTCTCAAAGCTTTGTACCCACTGCTTGCTTTCCCCAACTCCAAGAACGGTGTGTTCTCAGCAGACAGCTCAGCTCCCAAGCCCTAACTTCCTCCCATCAATGAAGGCAAAGTAGTTCCAAACTCAGTAGCTCTGTTCCTGTTTTCCTTCTCTATATAAATAGTTTCAGGGAAGCTGTTCCATTCATCCACAGGTGTCCTCTTGGAGTAGGCTACAGCCATAGGACTAAGTCCGTCACTGCCTTAGTTTAGCCAATAACCACATTTCAGATTTGAGTGTGGAGAAGAAGGAATCAGAGGCAAGGCTGCACAGCGAGACTAAGCTTGCAGCTACACTTGAACATTAACCAGGGCACTGCAGAATGGACAGACATCTGCAGGAGACAAACAACAAGATATCACAGTATTTCTCAGAAGTCTGCTGTTGAGAAAGATCTGCAAGACCGCCTTCCTTAGGTCAGCTTCAGGCCTCATGCACAGTGAGACTAGCCAAAATATAGCCCAGAGTAAAACTCCTCCATCTCAGGCAGCAGACAGGTAAGAAGTGTGCTGACTTCACCTTGTCATCCACTCTTGTAACACCAAATTATTTGCTAGTGTAGACATAGCCTCTGAACATGGATAAAGAGGAGGCTCTTGGAATCACACTGTCATCACCATCTCCAAGAACCCCAGCTATCATCTCTTTGTCAGGCATGCATTACTTTGGACTCCCATGCATTCTAAATAGCATCCTTGCAGAACAAAGAGCAAGGCAGTGCTATTCATGTTATCAAGTGGACAAGTACTGCTGTTCAGAGAAAGCAGCAGCACTGTGGGGTATACCCAGCCCCTGCCCTGGAGGGACATCTGCTGAGATAAGGAGAGTGCTTAACCTCCCAGCAGAACTCCCCTGGAAAGGCAGCTACTTTGCAGTTAAGGAGAGAAGAAGACAAACCCAGAATCCTCTGGGAGACCCTATGCAGATCCTTTGTAGCCCGTTGGCCCTTACCCTCTGATACCCACCCCTGTATCCCTATAAAGCTAACCCCCTGCCCCTGCGAGGGGGAGAGTGTGCTCATCCCTAGCCTCCCTTCGTCGAGTGCGGACTAATAAAGCTGCCTTGTGTGGAACAGCTACACACGAGCCTCTCGTCTCTCTCTCCCTGGTCTGGCTTGGAGGCTGCCCTGCAGAGCTGAGCTGAAATCACGAGCTGACAATCACTAAAGAGCTGACAGCCTCTGCACGGGCCCTCCAGCCAGCAGCTGAGGGAAGACACCGGGCCCCGGGAAGACGATCTCTCTCGGGACCATCTCTCCAGACCGGTCACAGCTTCCTCGGTCAGAGCTACTGACCCCACACCAGCAGCCATACAGCAGATTTTGTGGATGACTGATATGCTTAAATCCAGGGTAACAGGATTACACACATTCGCCTGTCTGCTTTCAGTCAATCTGCACAAGCCAATCACACTTGAAGGACCTCAGTACTACAGGTAACAAACACTCTTAGTGGCTGTAGTTTACTGTACCCATAGGAATCAGCAAATGTGGTTTATGAATGTTGCTATAAGCACCAATCTAAGAACTAAAGATGATGTATGTTTCTTTGGAATACCTGAGAGCAAGAGAGCAGAAAAATGAACATACACCCCAAATTTCTATGGTATTTTACAAAATTAAACAGGTAACTCATGTTTTCGACCCCTTAGTCAATGCTTTTCTGCAAGTTCCATGGTGATGCTCAAAATTGAATTACTCATGTCCAACTATTTCTAGAGACATAACCAGCAGAGAAGTCAGTTATACTGCCTTGTATTTCCTTAGAGCCATATGAAGTATCCAAAAAAAATACTTTGGTATCTGCCAACTTCTATTTAACAAGCATCAATTCAACTGTTTCATCACCACAGTCTTTTGTGACCAACACTACATGCTGAGAAGCTAGTAAAATTACCTTAGTTTGTACACAGTAACACATGATGTTCTACATTTACCACTTTTTACAAAAGCCTTCCCTGCTCCTTAGTACCGTGGTAAAGAGGCAACAAAAATGTTACAAACTAAATATGAATTAAAGAGTCCTTTGTGCTTGTTCCGTTGGGCCAACGTCCACACCTCTGCACACATTCTCCACTTTAGGGTCTACGGCAGCACCAGGGACAAAATGTAACTCCAAGTAGATTGAGAATATTGGCTGTTTTCCTAAGAGATGCTGAGATTTATGCTTTTAAGTACTAGTGGTTCATATATTACACCAAGCACTGCTCATGTGGAGTACAAGCGAGAAGCAAAGATGGCTGTCTCCAGAGATTAAGGAAACTCACACCTGTGCTACTTTGCAGGATATCCTAGTAATAACCTTTTCACAAAAGAGCACTTATCTTCCCAAAACTCCCAACCTACAATGGCAGACAGCTTTCTCCTTCCTGTGTGCACACACACACCAATTTAAGCTTGCAGACACCAGGTTTACAGGTTTTTTTAAGTACTGTTATATTGAATTAACTGTAAATGTGTACTTAGTGGAAGCAAATTATGCCATTACCTTACAAATTTTAACTCATGCAACTTCAGTGTTAAAACTTTTACAGGTACATTTTAACCCCCTCTAAATGGCTTTGTCTAAAGTGACCCCAGTTCTCTCACAATTTCTGTCTGCTGCAGCCAGCTGCACTTAACTCTCCACAGACACGCACACACATACTCTGGCACATGGCCAGGAACTCAGAAGTGAATGGAAAAATCACTACTGAATCATTTTTTCAGTCTCTCTGAGGTACTTTTTTGTTCTCTGTGCAACATTTTCCAGTGTTTTCTATAGTCTGCTCTAAAAACTCACTGGCAAGCCTTTTCCCTTTGTACTTCTACAGACCTGTGGATCTTGCCCACATCAGGAACTCTTAAGGGCTTGTTTCCTGTGGACACATTCCAGAACTGCAGCAGAACAGATTAAGAGATATGAATGTAAGTTACAGCACAGTTAACTCTCTGCCTTGCTGGAATAATGCCTTCAGTTAACAACCTATTCCAGGGTAGTTAAAGTAGGAATTACTCTGGAATTAGAAGTGACTTGTTTTTGTGGATGACCACGAGGGGGAGTTACACATACTTAAGTACAACTGTAATGAACCAGATCTTCTGCTATGTCCACTGATTTTCTTCATCAGACAAACCCTAGATCTTCCATCTCCCAACCTGAACCAGTAGTAACAAGAGCAGTGTTACTGTTAAACTGCTTTGAGATACAGAGATGGTAGGCATCTGCAACTAATCAGATTCCACAGTCATGCAGCTGTTTAGCAAACATGCACAAAACTTCACACCACAAAACCATGAGGTTTTACTTCCCTAAAATCACCATTTGTTGTGTAAACAAAACTAATCCAAACATAAAGTAAAACTCAAGAAGTCAAAACTCAGTCTGCCAAGTTGAAAGCTCAGAATTAAACTAAATAAATAAATATGTGAATGGAGGGAACAACTGGAAATTATGTATTTTTTACTGCAGAAAACAAGATCCCAGAGGGACTATCCTCACCAGCCAGAACATCCATAACAGAGGCCCTAGGACTGAGTTAGTAATTTTCCTGCTCCAGTGCTTCAGTGTTCTGGTTTATAGCACATCATTATGAACAGCTGATACATGAGGCAGAATTGTAAGACCATGTATCAGCTGCTTTCCCAGAAGACAACCATTATCTGAGACAGTAGCTCCACATCATCCTCTCCTGGAGGATTACTATGAAGACACCATCCAGGAATACCAATTTAACACATTCCCAGAAATCAGAGGAACTGTACAGAAGACTTCGTGCACCAGCAGATGGAAAGCACAGCTCTTCTGGCTACACAACACTCCCTTGCAGCAGAACACACCTGTAGAGCCTTCAGTGTAGGACACTGTGAGTTACCACTGTTTTGGAGAGTGAGCTTCACCTTGAGGTGAGACTTATCCTCTTGACAAATCTTGGTCCTTTTGGAGAGTAAACACTTTCCAAAAGTTTTTATAGGGGACAGAAACATAAAACTGGACTAACATTAAGGCTCTCTCTGCACAAAATATTTTTGATTTCTTCAAGATGTCTCTACCTTGTGCCTTAGGACTGCATGATTAAGCATCTTACTCAAAGTCAACTATGATACAGGGAGCAAAATACTGCAGGCCTCAACCTCAAAACCCAGTGAGACCTTACATGCAAAGATGTAAATCTCATGCCCAATCTTGAGAACAGGCAGGGGGAGGGGAGGGGGAAGAGCAAGATAGAATTAAAAAAGAAAGCCTTTAAGCACTCCTACTGAGGATCAAAAGAAAGCACTTCTATGGAGTGCAAACATGCTATTAAAATTCTTTCTTTGGTATGAATGAAGTTTCGACTGAAAAATACAGAAAAATTCAAGCTTTTAAAACAACAGAAGTCTCCTCCACCTCCCAACCCGCTGCCTCTTTATGGCTGCAAAATGAAATGAAAACACTATTCCAGAAGCCAGTGACTCCTCCTCCCCTGCTGCAACACCAAGTTCCCTGAAAAGCAGAACCCTTTAACAATCCTGCGAAGGTTCTCTGTTACAACCAACTATGGACAAACTGGAGCCATTACTGAATGACATGCAGAATGACATTAAAATGTGTAAGTGACATTGGTACACACTGGTCCCTCGCAGAAGGAAGGCCCAGCAATGAACCACCATAAGTTTTTACCATACTAATTCCAAATCTAACTGCTACCAGTGGATTCAACACTAGCTTCATACAGAACGGGAGCAAACTCCTTTTCACCTGTAAAGCAGCTGCCCTAAAAATTCACTTCGACCAAGCAATCCATCATCACTGCTGGACCACAAATAAAGGCAGGCAGACAACCACATAAGAGGCAGTTCAGAAATGTCTGCACAGCACCATAGTAGTAAGGAATACCAAATTAGAGGCCAGGCAGTGGGAATGACAGGAGACTAGGAAGCCAATCAAAGAGGGTAGGGAAACCAAATCCTAATAGACACTGTTGTTCCCCACAGCCACCCAGCCAGTTAGCTGAATCGTGATCAACCACTGTAGTAGTCAGGTTATAAGAGTGACAGGACAGAAAAAGAGAGAAAACAACGGAACTTCTCACTACCACACAATTTCTAATGAAGTAGCTATACAAGAAGGTAAATAGCTATATATAAGGTAAGCCATGAATCCTTTCCAGAAGGAACTCCCTCCACACATGCACTAGGCACAAGTTACTGACATTTGAGAAAAGTCAGACATAGCAACCTAATAAAACTGGCTCTGTGGTCTCTGTGCCCCAACAGCAGCATGACTGGAAGGCACAAATACTGACAAGCGCTGGCTCAATGGCTGCAGTTAAGACACACCAAGTAAGAAGCAGCAGCGTACCTGCGGAGATAAAGTGGCAGACACTGCAGGAAGCATTCCTGACAAATGACAACTAGAGAAGAACTGCACAGTTCACAACTGAAGCCTACAGCCTGCCTTCCAACTTAAAAGCCCTCAATTTATCAGAGATCTGCAGCTGAATTCAGTTGCTTGCTTACAGATGGCTTAATATTTGATACCAGAATTTCCATACATCTACACCAGGCTGACAAAAACAATGTGAGACCAAAGCCTGTGCCATTCCAGGCTGGCAACTGGTGGCCAAACAGGGAATTGTGATTATCCCAAGCAACGCTAAAAACATGTTTTGGCAACTGAACCAAGCTCCTCCTCCAAGCTCAGTAAAGAGTATGCAAATAAGATTTTAGTAGCAGTACCTCCAACACCACATATAATTTTTTTAAATAGAAACTTAATATTCACCTCACTTCTGTTTCACTCTCTGCATAGCACAAGACACTGAGCTTTTCAAGACCTGTGTTAAGATTTTCCCCCTCCTCTTACCACTGAAAAGCCATTATTAAAACAGGTTTAAAACTTGTTTTACAAGCCTCTCACCCAGAGAGGCTCTCGCCCTTTACAGGTATTGCTATGGGCAAAGCCTTTCCACAACATGGCATATTCTCAGGGGAGCCACACTTACAGTCAGTTCAGGTAAGAAAAGTGCTTATTTTCAGTTTACAAGAGCAAAGTTGCTCTTTCAGTCAGAAGTTTCAGCATCTGGTCAGAAGACAACAGAATGGAAAATCCACAATGGAGAACAGGGCTAAGAATAACTGCAGGTGCTTCTCCTTAGTAGATGTAAGCTGAGAGAGGAGCAAAAAGCATCTTCTAAATATGACTTTTGCACTGAGTTCAGGCAGGCCAGGATAGCACAAACCATTTCCCCTGAGAATTTCAACAATTGCTCTGTATAACAGTAAGGTGCCTGAGCTATATGTGATCAGCTCTGCCAAAATGCTCTGAATAGCCACATTGCTGTGCTACACCCATTCCTCTTCCACTCTAATACAGGATCCAAGGCAGGGTGGAGGGAGGAAATCACTAGCTCCCTTACATAGTGTTTATGCAACCAAGAAGCTCTAGAACACTCTGTTTCAAGAAACATCTACTCACTAAACATTATCAGCGTTGTCATTCAGGGCAACAGGTATCCCAAATAATTTCTTAATGACAAATTTGTTACATACTATCATTGGGGGGGGGGGGGGGCGGGGGGGAGAACTTACGTCCATTTTGCGAGCAGCCGTGTCCTGATCATAGTGTCCCATGATGTTTGGGAAAAAAGTCATATTGTAAGGCATTCCTGAACATCTGGAAATAGTAATTGGCTCACATGTGAATAAGCTGTGTCCTTGCACCAGAGCTAGAAGTAAACTGCAGGTCGTAGAGAACATGAGTGCTCCCATTTTGTCAGGATCTCCAGCTTCAGCACATCGCTCTGTTCAGTAGTTAGACAGACCGGCGTTGCACAAGGATAAAAACATGCATCTTCCTCTGCTGGCTCCAGCGCAAGGCAGTAAGGCACACAATCAGACTCGTCACAGCTGCTTTAGGTATTGCCCTATTTTAGCTGAGAGCGATTTTACTAAATCCCTTCTTCTTCGAGCCTGTACGTGCGAAGACGGGACAGAGAAGTGAATATCAGAAACAACCCGATGGTGACCACCCGTCCGAAGGCCAAGTTCGGCCTCCCCCCCGGCCTGCAGGCAAGAGGGCAGCTCCGACCGGGCCGGGTGCCCCGCGGCCTCTCCCCGGCCCCACACACCCTGTCGGGGCCGCGGCTCGGCGCCGCCGCGCTCCGGGAGCGGCGCGTTCGCCCCCCGCTCCCGCCCGGGCCCCGGAGCCACCGCCGCTCCCAGCGCCCCGTTCCCAGCCCCGCCCTGGGAACCGGCGCCCGCGGGCCCGGCAGTGCAGTCCGCCCAGGACCCGGGGCTCGCCGGGCGCGGCCCCGGCGCCGCATCCCCGCCACGCCCGGGCCGCGCCCCCGCCACCCCCTCACCGGGACCTGCCTCCCGGCGGCCACCCGCAGCAACGCTCCGAGTTGGAGTCGCTGCTCCCCGGGACGAGACTGGACGGGGCCCGACTCGCTGCCCGCTGCACTCACCGGCGGCGGCCCCTCCGCGATGGCCGCCCCGCGGCACCTGCAGGATGTGGCGTCTGGCGGGCGGGGCGGGGCGGCCGCACCTTCCCGCCCCGGTGGGGGCCGGTGCCGGCGGGCGGGGCCCCGGCCGGGGCTGCCGGGGCCGCGGGGAGCGGGAACCCGGGACCCGGGACCCGGCCTGTGTCGCCGCGGCTCCGGGCTGTCCGTGGGCCCCGGCCGAGAAGGGCTCCGGGACTGTAGCACACACACAAACGGCGTGAAAATCCCTTCAAACTGACTCGGCACTGGAGTTTTCATAAACATCTCTGTAATGCACTGTATAAATTCTGAAGGCAGCTTACAGACATTCAAGTGTCGGAACATGAACCTGTCCCGCTGTTGGAAGCGGTCTCGAGGACTGTTTCCAAACGCACCTCGGCCTCTGCCGGGCGGGAGGGCTCCGCCACAGAGGGCGCCCGGCCCCGCGCTGACACCTTCGCCGGTACCTTCGCTGACACTTTCACTGCCACCCTGGCTGCCACCTTCGCTGCCACCTTCGCTGCCACCTTCGCTGTCACCCTGGCTGCCCCCCTGGCTGCCACACCGTCCTGCAAAAGGCCCGAATCCTCAGGAGACAACGGGTGCAGACAACGCAGTAGATGAGGCTACAGCGGAGGAAGAGATTGATATTAGAAGTCGATGTTTAGCAGTTGAATTTAATGAAGGAAAGGGAAGTAATCTGAAGTATTTGCTGGGGAAAGAGACATTGTGGTGAGAAAAAAGGGAAATGACTGTTCAAGCGAAGAAGGAGCATTGTGGTGACTTTGGTGCTCAGACTACCACTGTCTTCCAGAGACTCGGCTCGAGCATGTGTGAACTGTCCTCCCACCGCTCCCACACCTGCTGCTGGCTGAGACCACACATACCAGACAAGTACTGGCCATGTTCACAAACACAGGCCTGAACTAATGAGACCTAACTATAGAAATGCTGAAGGTAACTAAGCAGAGGTGACCAAATTTTTCAGCATGGAGCCACCCAAGGTCTCATCAGGCTGCTGTTCAGCCATGCAAGTTGCTCCACGCTCCAGGACTGGAACAGGAAACACCAGATGCTGAGACATGCAAACTAGATTTAGGAATGGTTTGATGATGTACAGGCAGCACTGCCTCTCTTCTAATGAGCCCCTAGATAGTCTGTGCAGTCTGGCACATTTATCTAGATAATCCGTCTACGGATTGTGGAGAGTGTGAACCTGCACATGGTTATTCAGAAGACAGTAAGCATCTAGAAGCTCTCTATTTATACAGATATTTTGTGTGTCATTGCCTGGGTCACCCTAAAGAAACACAAAACTCCTCCAGATTCTCTTACACCAAACCATTTTAGCACCTCTGTGAATCATAAGGAGGATCTGCTGCATATCCACATAGCTCTGCCACTTGAGCACATGGAGTAACTTGATAGCTGGAATTAAATTTGCTGTACAAACAAGCAAATGATGTTAAATTAAATGTTATTTGCAGGTTGTGGAAGTTAATGTACTTTACTATATGATAACACCCATGTATATTATCCTTTGTCATTGCTCCACTTCTCATCTTCCAGCTGGCTTCTGTCCTAGTCTCTCTCAGTAGCTCTTCCCATCCTAGAAATATTACATTTTTCTTTTCATGAGCTCTGAGAGGTCACATACTCTAGGGGTCTGGCAGTGAGAGCCCCAGGAGCATGCAAGGGACAGTTTCCCCACTCCACTTCTGCAGGAGTTTTTCTTGGGAAGCTCTTGCTCGGTCCTTGATGAAATTGCAGAGTTGTTCTCAGCTCTGGGAACACCATCAGACACACTGAAACCTTGCAGGGACAAAACGTGTTCAGTGCAGATTCACACTCCACCAGATTTCTAATGAACTCTGTTTCCATTCTAGATCCATTGACTAAGTCTACAGGCATTTCATGGAAATGGCAGGACAACTAACTAGGACCATCTATACCAAGGGAAAAGTCTCTGCTTCCCAGTATATAGGGTTGACAGATTCTCAGACAAGCTTCTCTTACAATTTTAATATGGGAAAACCGGCATGTCTTGCATTATTTTAATGATTTTAACTTAATGTGAAATTTTGCTGAAAAGCCAAAGATCCAAGGTGGGGAAATTTCAACCAAACCACAGAAATTTGTCAAAGTAGCAAGCATCTGAAAATAGGATAGTGGGAATAGTTTTGCAGCCTTAGCTGTAAGCTCTAATATTACCATAATGTATAAATATGGCTTTATATAAGGTGATGGATTAGTTTGTTCCATCAGAATCCATTTTTGTACATAAAACTCTGAAAAACAGATATGGCTAAGTAACATTATTTTCCATCCCTACAGACTCTCATGTTTTTGTTAGGTGACAGGAAAAGGCAGAGAACAGGAAGCATGAACCTTTCCTTCAATCACACTGTTGATATACTTTCTTTGCTCAGAACCTAGTTGCTAAGCAAGTTATTCCAGAGGTTGGTTCTCAGAGCCATGATCTAAATATATTTGTTTCTGGCTCTATTAAGGTCTTGACTAACCAGAGTGGGGAATGTGAGCACTCTCACTGGTATCTAGCAAAGCACCTTCAAGTATGATTAGGTATTTTAAGCATGTGTTCCGATACATTGCTGATTAGGGATGCAGCTACTCAGAATTGTAAATACTTTTCTCATCTGGCGCTGGAGATATTGTTAACATTCCAGTTAATATTGATTTGCTGATCTTTCCCTGGCACTGCCTCCCACAATTAGTTTAGCAATTTTTACTACAAAGAGTATAAGTGATTTAAAGCCTTATTTAAGTTCTAGGTCATCCTCAGATGTCTTTCAACATATTTAGCAGAAGGGGATTCAGCAGTGGCACACAGCAGGTCCCTTCCAAGCTCTGCTTGCTCCCACCATCTTTGCAATGTCTCTCAGTTTGAGACAAGTTTAGGGGGAAATGCTCTGGAAGGAACATCTCCTCCCCTGAAGACAGGTTTCAGCACTCCCTTCCCACCAATTCCCGAAGGAATTTCTTGGACGAAAGTGAAAAAAACTATTTATTTAACAAGCAGAGTACCGGCAAGGCACAGGAAACAAACGAGTAGTGTTAGAGAATTAACCTCCTCGATGCGGAGAAAGCTGTTGGATTCAGAGTTCTTTGCTGTAGCTGGCTCGGCCCCTCCCGAGGTCCGAGGCTGGGATGCGATGTCCCTGCAGCCTCCCTGCCTGTCCACGGGGTCCGATGATCTGGTTCTCGCATCACAGCTAGGCTGAACAGTTCCAGAAGAAGAGGAAGAAGTTACCAGAGGATTTCGGTATGCCGATATGGGAAAATTTCTTGCCTCAGCTAACAGGCTGGCTAAAAGCAGGGAGGTGCTCCCTCGGCTCTGCAGCGGTGAGAACGCGGGGGAGTGTGTGTGAGTCCTTGAACAAAAACCGTGCTGAAGAATTTGCCTGGCTTCTCTTCCCCCTCTCCTGGACCCAATTTAAAGCATGGGACCCATTCCTGGACATAAAGCAGAGGATAGGGAAATACAGTATTATCATAAAATCACCCCAAGACTCAATGGATGTGGTGGAACAGGCTGCGTGCCATCCCTTCCATGCCCATGCTCCATCCAGCTTGCTTAAACCCACCCTCAGCAGAAACATTCACAACTTGCCTGGGCTATGAGCTAAAGTGCCATTTTCTCCATTAAATTTTTTGTGGGGACATCTCTCCAGCAAAGGCAAACAGCAAGGTGACCGTGTTTACCTGCTGCATGAACATGTTAGTGCCCCACATGCGCATGCTTTATGGAGGAGGGATCTCAAATGGTTGGCAATTGTCAGGAAAAAGCCTTCCTCTAGCACAGAAGAAGGATGTGTGGTGTTAGTGCTTGGAGTCTGCACACGAGTACTTGTACGCTGGCTTGAGCTTTCTCCTCTTGGCACATCTAGAAGCTTCATAATTGACTTGCACTGTTGGAACATTGTACCAGAGTTTGACTTAATGTAATTTAAATGTTACAGATTTGCCAATTACATAGTTTGATGTTGGCTGCTTCAGTTATAAGGCTCACAGTGTTTTTATTATTCTGCATTTAAAACATATTATTCATAATTTGTGGGAATTTAAAAGGACTAAATAGCCAGTAGATGGCACCAATAAATCCTGTTTTGAGACTTAGAATTGAAAAATGTAGTTCTTGTCTTTTTCTCAAATGCATTTTGGAAATGAAAAAAACTAGACAAAACATTGTTATTGGCATAATTTATACTTTTTAGTTTACAGTATGAGTTTATGAACAGAATGTTTTTCCAAAGTCAAGACTACCATGTAATTGAACACATAAACTCGTGAGGAAGATCACAAAGATATGTTACAGTAATTTCTCAGTTATTTCGAAAATCCAGTTGTTGATGAGTTAGTGCCTCCAGAATACTTCTGCAGTCTCATGGATCTGTGCCAGCTTATACCTTGTTTATAACACATTTTCTTGTGTAAAGCCTCTAAACTGTAACTCACCCACCTCGACTCACTACAGCGATGAAGACTGGAGATGGAATCATATCGAGAAAGCCAGAATGTTGATGCATTGCTGTGTATTTACTGCGTTACTGGGTGCTTGGAACCCGTGTCGTGTTCCTCCATGAACAAGGTATGTTATTTAGACTTTAGTCCTTCAAAATATTACAGCTGTGTGGGTTGTGGCACCCACACACAAGAAGATGTTAATTTCTTTGATGTAAGAAAGATCTCATCTTTCATTTGTCTGTAGATGACAACACTGTGCCTCCACAGCATTGCTTTAATAAAACAGTGATTATGCTAATAATATTTCTTTCCAAACAGGTTACCTCACCTAGCCTCGGATATTAAGCACGATGCAAACTAAACAGGAAATACTCTCACAAAGGGTAAACTGTCCTAACAGTTTAAGGCCAAGGACACTTCATTCCTTGTGGACTTTTAGCAGCTGCCTTCACTCCTGATAAATCTGCAGCCTGTCTGCTTGGGTGACAGTAACAGTAGCAGAAACAGTGAGCGCTTTTCCTGACAGAGCCCCTCTTATCTCATTGTTTCTGTGGCTGGGGTGGTACTTTAGACAATGTCACAAAGCTGGGGGAAAAGAAATCTGTTTCAGGTCATGAGTCATTTCCAATGGAAAACACTGATACAAACCAAGCACTCTGTTAAGAGTGGACAGGCAAGGTATAGGTGATTCCAACAGCAAAGCAGCAAGTCCTGGCTTAATGGGGTACATTGTATCTTTGGGTTTTGCTCCCTCCAAAACATCGACCCATTTCCTGAGTTGAACTGTCCCTTTCGATACAATGTGCAATTATCAAAGCAGGAGTGACTTCACACACATTTCAAATGCTGTTCTTTAAGTTGGTAGTTCAAGATATTTATTGAAACATGAGGATGCTAAATATACAAGAAAACAATAGTTTTGGAAGTTTATAGGCAACTACGAGAAGGTGATTCATGTCAACCTGCTAAAGGCAAACTAATGAGCATTCACAGCGGTGTTTCAGGACATTGGTAATTATATCCATCCCATAACCAGTTAATGCATCATTTCTCCTCATCATAACAATCCTGTGCTGCAGGGATTTCCCGGGTTCTGATGAGCTACTTAACATAGTACCTTGTATGAAAAAACTCAGATCTGCCTGTAAGTACCTCCTCTTAACACCTCCTCCCAGTGGGATTGCTGGAGTGGCAGATTCACTATTTTCTAAAATGTGAAGGAAAAAATTCAGATAAGAAGCACAAATTTTTCATTATCATTGCTTCACAATTTCTTTACTAGCATTTCTTTTAAATCCTGTAAAGTTATTGTTAATGCGTAAAAAATTAATTAGAAAGTGTCATGATCACTGTATCCATTATCTTTACAAGTAGAACAGCAAGTCATTTCCTGTCATTTTTTGGTCACTGTTTATGATAACGAAAACTTATTTTAATAATGGTTTTAATGCTCAGAAATAATGCTTTTCCTAAGCCTGTTTGCAGGTGCTCCTAAACTGTTATAAATGGAAGCATCATGCAGAATACTAAGGATGTTTTCAGCTGAGACATACAGTTTTGCCTGAGATCAATGCAGAATACAAAAATGAGTCATGCTTTAGATCTTACAGTAAGTATAACCACATAAAAACTCATTTCTCAGGTTAATAAAACCTGCTACACTCCAGGACTTGTGTCAGCATTACTGTTTTAAATTAGGATTTGCAAAACAGGGTTCTGGAACCAGTTATACCATGTCCTAGGAGATAGCGCTGACCACTGTTAAGACATCCAAATCATATAAACCTCATTTTCTTAGTCTCCTTCCATGTTGTTTCATCCTTGATTTTTAAGATCAACCATTGTATAACCAGTCAATGTCTGGAAATAAAGCCCTTCCATCCAGGGATTTATAGTCAGATTACAGAGACAAGAGTGTGAGTGTGACAGCATCTCAAATACAAATTATGGAAGAAAAATAAAATCACAGAATTATAGAATGGTTTGGGTTGTAAGTGGATCTTAAAGATCATCTAGTTTCAACTTCCCTGCCTTGTGGCAGGGACATCTTCAACAAGACCAGGTTGCTTAGACCCCCATCCAACCTGGCTTTGAACACCTGCAGGGATGGGGCAAATGGAACATGGAATATGTCAGACAAAAAAATTAAAATAGACAAAGCCAGTAATGAATAAGAAAGGTTTTAGCATGTGTCAATAGTAATCTCAGTAGGTCATAAACAGAAAAAATACTTCATTAGCAAGGGATTGAGTTTAACCATAAAAATGCATTTTTTTGCCTACATCTAGTTAACATTCAAATTTGTCTTCCCACCTGGCATGCCAGAGTTTCAGTAATTCACAGATATCATCAACTATGACAACAGACAGTTTGAGACACAAGGAGGCAGACAAGGGGCTAACCACTACTTTCATGTATTTTTACATTATTTTTGTACAAAGTGCACTGATTTCAAGTTTCTGCCTTCATTTCTCTTCTTGGGCTTTCTGACACATAACTGAGTGTATTCAACTTGAAGGTGAAAGAGGAGGTCAAAAGCCAAAAATTAAAGCTTCAGATAGAGAAGGAAGGCCAGGAGCCAATGGGGGAGGGACAGAGGGGCAGGATTCTCCAAGGCATAGGGATGAGAAGCAGAGGAGGAAGGCCAGGGGGCTCTTTGCTTCTCTAAGTGGAGTGTACAGGAGGCTGGGTGAGAGTTTACTTGCTGGATGGGGATGGAAATTATAAAGCTCAGCTATGGACAATTGCTAAGGATCTAACAAAGCATCCAAAATGGCAAAGCAAATTAAAAATGTGGCAAATAAGCAACAAGAAAAGGGAAGCCTGAGATACTAGGTGGGATTTATGCCTCTCTGTGACATAGGAATCCTAATCCACCTTTCTCAGAGCACTGGGTTGTAGTAAAGTATTTGAACCTTGGTAGTGTGCCCCAGCCAAACCATTTTTAGTTATTTTTACCAGAGCCCTCAGAGTGGGACCAGGCTGGAATTACCCTCACTGGCTTCACCTGGCATTTCCACCTTCAGATGCAGCACATCAGTGCCAAGAGCGTTTTTAAGCCCCAGTCTGAAGGCTTAAGGAGAGAGATAGGACAGGTTTATATTTGTTCCATGTCCTTTGCTGTTTTGTTGTTTGGATTTCCTGGGCTAACTTGGCTGCTGATCACTGGATGGGTTTTGTTGCTGTCATCATCTTGGCACTTGCCTGGATCAGGAGCCCCACCTGTTAGAGCCCTCAGGAATTCATCAAAGACTGAAAGGTAAACTGTGCTGAATTGGGAAAGAAGAAGCTGAAAAACTAAATACCAAGACAGCAAGGAATATATAAAAAAAGGACTGTGCTGCACTAGATTGAAACCAATCATATATTCAGAAATTGCATGCAGAGCTCATGGACAAAATAGAGAGACCAATCAAGCAATGTGGGATCTCATGCACAGCAGTTGCAAAATGTATATGTACTGTATTATGGATAAGTTGTAAAGTGTATAGGTAGAGTAACATGTATAAGATAAGCAAGTGTAATGTATAAGTAGTGTATTAGGTATAAGTAAGTGAACTGTATAAGGTATGTATAAGTAGGTAGAATGTGTAAGTAAGCAAAGTATGTAAGTAGGGTATTATGTCAAAGTTGTGAGATGTGTGAACACAGGGGTATTTTAAACAATAAGAAGCTTCTGTGTAATCATACTGATCTGTTGATCAGAAGGCATGAGTTCCCGCACTGGGTCATAAAGGCCTGTGGTCTTGTTTTCCAAACAGGGAATATGGCAGAGAAGTATCCGGAAAGCTAAGTATCCCTATTACAAAGAGAAAGTGAAAGGCACTCATGCCATCAGCTCCTGGATCCTAGAGACCTTCTGAGACAAAGAGACACTTAGGGTTCGTGGGAAACTTCTCAGGCCTTCCTTGCCAACAGCAGCCTAAACATCATAGTTTTCTTTTTCCTCAGAGGACCCAAACTGCCCTTGAATGATAGCTATGTCTACGTTTCCTTCCATGGAGACACTCTTGCGCATGATGCGATGCCCTTGTTCTGCAACAGAACACAATTCAGAGCCTCCCAGTAGCAGAGGACAATGATGTAGCCATGGAGAACTGTTCATTGTTGTATTTAATTGTTTTAAAAGTCTGACTTAGGGCTTTAATTTTAGTCCTGCACTGCAGTAAGTTGCATTTCTACTTGTGCTGGGCCTTATGGGCGTAAAAGATCACAGTGATCACCCTGTGCCACCAGTTGTCACCTCATGCACTGATGATCCTTTACTCAAACTTTCAAGCACTTTAAGAACCATCCAAAAGGTTCAATTTGGATCATGATATGCTGAAAGTACACATTCTCCTGGAACATTGCTTTTCATGGTTGCATTTAGGGGTAAGTTTGGAACTACATTCTATGTCTGGTCTAATTTCACAGTAGTATCATTCTGCAGAACCAATACTTTTGTGGTGAAAAGTGAAGATAGGCAAAACAATCTCAGTGTAGTAGAGGCCATGGGCCTGCTGAGCAGATAGATGGAGAGGCTGATCATGGCTGGTAGCCACTCCAGACCTAAGGACACTGACAACACTTAAGGGAATAGGCCAATGTAAAGAGGAGCACGGACATCCAGAGATGGCAACCCTGTTTACAGAGGTGAGAAAGAAATTCCATACCAAAGGTATTGTAATACACCTCCTGGGACCTTTTCAAAATGTCAATAGAGCAAAATGGATAGACAAGTAAAAAACCAGTTTAGCTCCCCCAATTCAATTTTTGATGGAAATGCAACTCGAATAATGTTACTAGGATTTGTTAGTCTGGCCCTTGGATTCATAAATCCTTTGTAAATCCAATTTTACTGTCTCTGTGCATCAGATATCACAACAGCTAGCGTTAGTACTTAGAAACTTCATTCTTCACCACTCGAGCAGTTATTTGCCCTTGAACAAAGGGACTGAAATTAAATAACAGACAAAGACAGCATTTTTTTCTCTTCTCCTGTTATACTAACACATGCCTCATTATATTTTGTACCAAATTAATTCAACTTCCTTTGAAAAACTCAGGTGAAACTGTTTAAGCAAGTGTTGTGGAGTAATTTGTTCTAAAAACAGATACAATTTTAATAGAAGTCAACAAGTTCTGTTATGGCATCAAATATTTTAATGTATTCATAGATTTACACAGATATAACTAGCATAGGATTTAATCCAATGGACTGATAGTTCCATAATTTCCTAATTTGTATGTTTCCCTCATTCCATTCTCCTCTCTGTGCCTTTTCTGGCAAGATATACATATTTCTGCATCTCTGCCAATTGCATTTTGTCTTTTCCTCAACCACTAGCAAATACAAGGTTTCTACACTCCTGGGAGTAAAGTGAATAATTTAGCTAAGCTTTTGTTTGACCTCTACAAGAACTATGTGAGTGAAACTGTTGAATGCCAGGAATGAGTTCTCAAATTTCTACCAATTTGGAAAAATCTAAAATTGCTTTATATTCAGGAGCTCTAGCTGTGTCAGTTCAAGTGCTAGTTTTAACCTGTTCCTGAATTTGAAAGCAATAAAAAGGGAAGAAAATCAAACCTGCATTACTAGAGCTTTCTACTTTCATATTAATTTGGTGTAAGGTAACAAGGTTTCTTCTATATTGTGTACTATTGTAGGAGAGCAGCAGCAGCATAATCATGTTGAATGAATGAAGCCAGAGCCTCACTAATGAACACAGAAAAGTAATTTTTTTTATATAAAAAAATGTTTATAAAATATTGTCTAAAATTATAGAAATGTTATTTTTATATTGTATAAAATTATATAAACAAAACCATAGGGAAAAAATACATAGCTGCTGAATTTGGCCCACACTTAAGGCATTTTATATCACAACGCCAATATAAAGTGTATAGAGTGTGCAAGCCATACTCACTTTAAAGTTTTTATGCTAACAAAGTAAACAATGTGGTATGCAATGGTCTTATTAGTAGTGAAAATCAGTGTTTCTTGAATAAAAACTTATCTTTGCTAAGTGCGACCAAAATGGTCAGTTAATGGAAGGAGAAAGATGTCACACAGACCTATCCCCACTGAGTTTTAAACTGCTATTTTAGATATATGGAAGAAAATCATAGAGTAGAAAAAATTTATAATAAATGCTGCACTCCTGTAGCTAAGTAAAGCTTAAACTTGTCCATCTTGTGAAGACGGAAATCATTATTTCTTTTGACATCAAAGACTTCCAGCAGAGGTGGAAGGTGCTATTACTTTTCTAAGACTACAACAGGCAGTCTGAGAGCACTGTCAAGATATATTTTATTATACCACACATGTCAAAAATGTGGTCACCTGGACTTGCTCAAGCAAATATCGAACAGGTTCTTGAGAGCACAGGAATATGTCTGAGTGTCACTGACTGTTCAAGTATGTGGGGTAAACTCCACATGAATTTGAAGATAAACAGTTCAAAGAACTGAGCAGACATAAATGAGGATATCCTGAATTAATAAGAAAAGATCATAAATTTGCAACCGAATAGGTCCTGGACCAGCATGGTTTTATTGCAGAGGGAACTGGTTGTTTTGCTCCTGTGCGTTCACCAGGAGTGAACATGCACATGTGCCATGTGTGCAGCACAGATGGTCTGGGACTAGGATCCAGGAACAGGTATTGGAGCTAAGGGATTTGGCAGCATGAATTCACCCTGTGAGAAAAATGCATTTGTAACATGAAATACCAGCGAGGGCTTATTAGACAGAAATGAAAAATACCTATATGGTGAAGGCATGAGAAATTGTTTTTCACCATGGATGCAAGTAATTACTATGTTGTAAGAAAAGGCAGCATACAGACAGATGAGTAGCAATGATAACAGCAATTTTGTGCTGGAAAAATTAAAAAATATATATACCAGTATATATTCTGGAAGTTATTCCGTTTTATTTGTTACTTATTCCTCTAAATTGTCAAAAGATATCAGGCACAGACCAGGGACAGAAAATCCTTATCAGGTATGAAAACCCAGCTAGAGCAGGAATGGGTATAAAGTGTTTGCCTCCACAGTGATTTTAAACATGTTAGTTCATCTGAAAGATGGGTTTGAATCAGAAATATGAATAATAAATACTATTTGCATAGGACACTCTACATGTACATTAATTTTGAACTCCCTACATCTTGACAGTTCCCAGAGGAGATGATACTGCTTGGGTGGAGTTGTGGCTGTTCGGTGAATTAATGAGGACTAATTTTTCTCCTGTGCTTGGCAGTTGTGATCATGAGCCTTAGTTTTGCCAGGCCCATGTCTGAATTGGTAAAATTATGCTCTCAATAATACAACAATGTGTCTAATAATTAGCTGCAAAACATATGTTGTATTAATAGTTTGAATGAAGTGGAAAAAGGTGTTCTGGGAGGGGACTAATTTGAGGGCAAAGGAGATGCTACTGCACTGCAGAAGCGATGGTTTAGGGACATGGACAGGCCCCAATACCAAACATTTTAGGTTCAAGCCAGCCCTTGAGTCAGGCAAATTGAACATTAAGCCACTTACTAAGTGTGACCTGGAAGGTTCTACCTGCCTTGCATGAACAAGCCCAATATTTAATTTCCTGGTAAAACCAGATACAGAAGAACATACATCATTTCATGCCTTCTGTATTTGACAGCTCTTCACAGCTGATAAAGAATAGGCTGCTGCTTAGCTATGGTGCCTTTTCTTAAGCTGCTGTTTGACCATGGGCAAACTGTTGTTTCTATCCATGCAGTAATACCCTAGATGTATTTCCCTGTATCGAAACCTGTAGAGAACCTTTTGCAGAGGTTAATGGAAATTAAATTAAAGCTGAATAATACTGATTATAATGCAGGAGTGTGCAAGCAAAGCTAATTAATACAACTGGCAGCACAGCTGAGTCCTGCCCTGTGACACCACTCTCTTACTCTCTCTCTCCCCCAATCCCATTTTTTTTTCCTAAGCAGGTACCCACAGCAACCTAAAACTACATGTTTTATACAGTCTTGAATGGATAGATTTGCAGCAGCATCCCACTTTTTGCACTCAGAACTTAAATGATATTCAATCCTCCAGAAAGAAGTGAAAAATCTATTATAGCCTCCCTTTTTCCTTCTTGCTTATGAACATCCTAGTTCTAGGATTACAATATTTCTTAGGTTTTTGTGTTTGCTGAGTTTTTCTGTGCAAGGAGCTGTTGCAAATAAACTTGGATTTTATCTTCATTAAGTGACATATGTCAACAAATGTAATTTCTGGTGGACCAGCTCGCTTTTTATCTTATATTAGTGATCCAACTTTGCCATAGTTTACCAAAGGGCAGAAGAATGGCTTTTAACTCTGGATAGTATGCACAAGCTACCTGAAAAAAAAATTTGAAAATCAAACAGAAGAATTTGAAAACTGAAGAGTGATAACAAGACAATGAGATCTTGCATCCCTACATCTTAGAGTACATCTTATTTCTTGTTAGCACCTTTTCCACATGCTTCACTGAGCCAATCTGGAAAGGAGGCACCTGAGAAGGCACTGGTGCCATGAGGGATGCTTGCCCTGAGGACAATGAAGGTTTAGTTTTGAAACACTGCAATGTATTGAGTTCTTCAATATATTTGCCTCACTATGAAATGAAGAGCACTGTGTACACATTATTGTAGCTCATGTAGCACCTCCTAAGCATTAATTTTAGAAATGCTATCTTAGCATGTATTCCCCAGAGACATGAGAGGAATAGAGCCCATTAAATTTAATCTTTGAGGGCTTCACTTGCAACACGACCTCCCCCTCAGTTGCTTTCTGCACAACAAGGGCTCCATTTGCAAGGCAATGTCTGATCCCAGATTTTGAAGCATCCTGTTTGTAGGGTTCCCATGGGCTGTTACATGCCTGACTGCTGGACTGTGGCTTCCTTGTGTCCTTAAATCCTTTTTCTCTTTGGCACATCTGAAAGCCTTTGATACTATTCTTCCTTTTCCACAGGAAACAAACCAGTTGCTGTGTCAGCATCCTGGCCAGGAATCAAAGAGAACAAGTTACTTGTCAGGCAACACCCAGGGCATAGGCAATTAGGATGGCAATGATATTTGAGCAAGAGCCTTTCTGATACTAGGGAAAAATATAATGAAAATTTAGTGCAATTTTGGAAAAAAGAAAAAGTGCCATCTGTAAAACTTAGGAGTTTATTTCTATGGCAGAGGTAAAACAACACTACAGCTAGTTTTCCACCCCATGCTCTCCAGTTCAGGCAGGAATAAGAGGTTTCTTTAGCTATGTATTATAGTTGCCTCATGGCATCTTACTAGAGAAAGTGTTTCAGATTCCCAGTGTCTTCCTCTTTAGGCATGACAGCAACAGCAAACTCCGATTTATAATTACAGAGGTACAACTGTATTTTGACCTCATAATCCCTCTTTGGCAAATACACCAATTTCTTATGGGGAATATATGTATTTCACCTCCTTTCATATGACCAAACAGTCCATGAGCCACAACCTGAGGACATCAGGTACAGAAATATTCTGATTCCATGAATAGCAGAGGTGGGAACCATTCATTATACCTTTACACTCTTTGATCTTAGCTTTAAAAGCTAAACCAACCACAAACACAGGAGTGTGAAATACAAGGAGTAATAGACAGACACTTTAAAATTTTTCTTTATTTTCATTTTCAAGTTTAAGGTCAATCTTCATTTATTTGCAGCTAAAATGAGAGCACAAAAATGTTCCCGTTAGTCTAGTTTGAATTTAGATGTATTTGCAAATAAAACTAAGCCTGCTTTTTCAAATACCATTTCTGTGCACAAATTATATAGATCATTCTTTTCATAAGGCATGTAAAACAGATTTCAGTTCCAACATTAAAATATTTTACATTTGGGTGTCAGAATTACAAACAGAAATTAAAGGTTCTCAAAAAAATGTGCCTGAACTGCCAAAGTACACACTAAAGACATTACAATGTACACATGCAGAGACATGCACAAATGAATATCTATATATATGAACATACCAGAAAGATCAAAAATACCTGTATCCTGGTTTTTATGAAATCTCAGTCATTTAACTAACAAGAATGCATGTTTAATGCAGCACTCATATATTGCTTACACAATAATTATAGTTTCCTATTATGTCAGTACAAAATCATTTCAGTCACACAGTAAAATTGTGTGTCTTCTAGTCAATGTCCTACAGTAATGCTGAAATGATGAAATACATTAAGGAATCATAAGGGAGAAGATGAAGGAAGAGTGCAAAATAAAGCTGTACTGAGTCTTTGAGAAGATTAATTTGCCTCATGATGAATTGCCAACTGTAAATCCTCTCTCTTCGTTAGACAATATCCTCTTTCTTCTGAGTGATTCCATTTCTCACATAGTGGAAGAAGACTTATCAGACAAAAATCCTATGTATACTTCACGTTGAAATTATGGAAACATGACAATGTTCCTTTCTGTTTAAAACCTGGACTTAGATAAATCATAAGAACTCACCATCTGTTGGCAAATCATTCCAGCAGAAAGTGTGTTGTTTCAGTGTACCTGTAGAAATCTTGATGTGCAGCCAAGGGACATCAAACATTATTTGGTGATAATGTCTTTTGGAGAAAATTAAATTTCAAAAATCCTGGCATATAAGAAGACAGAGACGTCCATAGGTCCTTCATCTGAAAGTGCATGTCTTTTAACATGGTCATTTTATTTTATGTCTTTGAGCCATTTATATTTGAAAGATGATGCTCAAAGAACAGGCCCTGTAAATAAGACTCCTTATTCCTAAGAGGGCTACCTGGAGTGAAGATGTCCAGCTGATTCTTTGGGCTTGCTTCTTCCACTAAAACCAGCACAGGAATCTATTTTTGGGACTTTAAATTGTCTAGAGTGGTATAGACTAGATTCTGTCGCCCTAATTATACAGAATGGCATATTATTTTATAAACAAATTGGTTGTTTCTACTGGTGGTTATCTCTAGTAGAAGGAAAGTAAACATAAGTATATCCCAATCTGTGTACAGAGGCAAGATCCATATCTCCACAACATGCTCTTAGTTTTATTAAGGTCATTGGAAGTTTGCACATCAAGCACTAAGAAGCCTAGGACACAATGTAATTTCTTTTCGGCTACTGCCTAATGAATAAGAACAGTAATGTATTACATGAGGAGCGTGCATAAAATTGCTTGTTACTAAACATGGCTTGTACCACAGAAGTTGGATCCAATCTTTGAATGTCATAAAGCTAAGTTTCAGGATTTAAACAGGTTTATGGGATCTTGGAGTAGCTCAGGAATGTTATCACGGGCAGTCCAGGGCAGGCAGCATTCACCACTCTGCAGCTGCCAGCCACCCTGATGGGAAGTGTGGTCAGCATGAGCAAGGTCTGTGCTCTTGCCCAGATAATTGTGTACCGAGGCCATCTCCTGCAAACCATCTTGTCACATCTCATGTTTGGAATACAAGATTTAAGGGCTGCCTCGCTGATGGCTGCTGGCATGAGCCAGGGCTGCTTCATGCCTATGGGCTATGCAGCTCATGGGCTTCCTTCTGTGGTGTGACCCAAGCCATGTGACACATCTGGTCAGCACATCATCATTACATAATTTCTTAGCTAATAAATTATCTCACTGCCAGGACTCCTTTGTTCTTGCATCTACTCACTCTAATGTGGTATCCACCCAAGGCAACAATCTCTGAAGCAGCTTCTTAGACAACAAACCTTCCCTTTTACCTTCCTTCAAAATCCTGTTTACTCTTCAACACATCAGGATCACTATTCACTTTCTGTAGCATTCTTGTATCATATTAATGATATTTATACCGCACTCTCTCTGCCAGTAAACCCTTTTAGAATATGCTATGGTATGCAAAAGTCTGGCTCTGACTCTGGATTCCAGTTTGCCTTTTTGTTGGAGTAATTAATAAACAATTCCTGTTGCATAGACTTGTTGTACAACTAGGAAAGTAACTCACACACCTAACCAGCAAGCTATTAAAATGATCCTAATATGGAATAAACTGGGGTTCAGTTCACAATCCTATTTATACTTGTTTGCATGTTTGTATAAAGGACTTTTTACTATTCACACATGGATTTTTTTTCCAAATGCCATCTGTTTGTTATGAACAACTTTTGAATAGTTCTCTTAAATAGCCCTCTAAGGATACTCAAATGTCTGATGGGGAAGGCAAATAAATTTATCACTTTTATCTTCATGAACATGCAAACTCACAGAGAATATATATTATTACTTCTATAATAAGAAGTAATATGTTGAATTAGTTCCTAGACTTTACTACACTGAACATTTATGTTCCTTTTAGATATATATTTATGACAATCATGGAGTACTGTGATACAGAATGCTCACAATGTATTAAATAAGTTATGCACAGTGAATTAATTATATCTTATCAAAGAAAGTTTCTTTTTTGAACTGATATTAGAATATGGCTTTTTAAATTGTGGTTATTTTCATGTAGTGTTAATGGTAAGTTTTTTCCAAGTCAGCCTGAGCTTCAACATAATTAAAGGGGTATGTATAAAATAACCAAGTAGCCATAACTCTACTTGCCAGCTAAGACTAAGACTTTGAAGTAAGGCTGATCAATATGAAAGTTACTGTTTTTAAGACCAAAATTATGTCAATACAAACAATAAATAAAAACTAAGTAATTGAAAATTTAATATATAAAAAGGTTACTGTATGATTTAACTATATATAACCTATATATATATAGTTGAAAGGAGATTTAGTAGAAGACTAGTCTCACTTTCTTGAGATGTCTGGGTTTGAGTTTTAAAAAACATGAGTGCTTTTAATGAACTCTGTGGGTTTGAATGTGCACACTCAAAACCCTTTATGACTAAAAATGCAGATTCATTTGTTCCTCTCCTGGTTTTAATTGCAATGAGCTGTACCCCTTGTTATCCAGCCTCATCTTAATAGCAATGCAGAACAGGACATACACAAGGGATAACGTAGAAGTTAGTAAAAAAAAAATGTCATGAATTTCTGTGTATGTCTGTGTAGTGCCACTGCTTTAGACAAATGACATCTGAAGATCCTAAAGTGTTTGTAGTTGGTTTCCACAAGACCTGCTTCTAGAGGCACTCAGCAGCAGCTGTCTGCTGTATTCAACCTGGAACACCTGGAGATCTTCATGTCTTCAGTGACTGACATTTAAAGTGCAGTGAAGCATTGTTAAGTCCATCCTCACCTGCAATTTTCTTCATTAATTGGCACAGTTCTTGGTTTTTCTTCTGTCACTTTGTCTGATGCCTTTTGTAACATTAATGGAGACTTCTTGTGTGGACATTTTCTGTGTGTCCCATTTACTCTGTGAGGGTTTTAAACAGTACAGTAAGTTCCACAATGACAACAGAGTCACTGATGATTGCCCCCTAATTTACAAAAACAGTTCTACTTAATAAACAGAATGTCTCCAGCATCCTTCACACATCCTTCTACTGTGATGCAGAGCAACTTCCTCATTCAGCGTGGACACAAGCTTTTATACCTGCTACAAAGCCAGTGGATGTCAGTAGGCTTTGGATCAACCTTCTTGACTATAATTTTCATCTCTACATGTGTGTACTCTAAAAGCAGGGCAAATAAATCTGGTTTCAGTCCAGAAGTGAAAATTAGAGGTTCCTTTTTATGTCACTGTGAGTAGTGCATCACTAGCCTGAGACAGAATTTTCTGTACTTGATTTTATGTTTCTGATAGGAAAATATGGTTTTAAAGTAACACTTACTTCCACCTGCATACAAGACCCAAGCACAAAATATACCTTTCAGAGCTTCATCAGGTTATTTTCAATATTCAAATAAAGTCAGTCTGTCTGAGGCATGCAAGTGCATCCCTAATTTAAATTTATACTTTTCTATCTCCCAGACTGTTTGCTGCCATAAGCAACGCACTATAACACACTGGATAGGTCTAACAAAGTGCACCCAGCTCCGGGCTGATAGAGACACACAGCTGATTAGGTGGGTTTGATTATTGCACTGCCAGTGTTCCATGAGACTATTTTTCAGTGTAATGAATGCCAGGTAAATTAGGCATTATTTACATGGTAAGAGTGCCAGGTAAAATAATGTCTGATAAAGTTCTTTTGACATAAGTGGAAGGTACATATATATTGCAGAGCAGCACCTGGAGTTAATTTGCCACTGTGTATTATTTCACATTTCTGCAGCCTGAATACACCTGCTCCTTTGCTGTCTGCTCCCCCAGTGCTACTGTTCATGCAAGGACTTGCCAAAGACTATCATGAGAATCAAACCAGGTTACTGTCAGTCAAGGACATAATATGGATACCACCTTTCTTGGGGGAGGTGTCTGACCATCCTTGTTACCTTCACTAGTATAGCACTCCTTTCTTCATCATCACCACCATCATCATCTTTTACTTCTAAGTTGTTTTGACATTACTGTTATGAGAGGGTACTAATCTCCCAGACAGAGTCTGTGTCAAACCTTTTCCCTTTTGACAGCACAAGTTGGACCCTGTCACATAACCAGGTGTCAAGGGATAAGGCAGATGGCTGCTTTAGAGCCTGATGCAGGAGAAAGTGAGAAACAGAGAGGTGATGTGATTTACTCCCTGCTAGCCCACAGGCCAATAGCACAACCCAAGTCTCCCAAGAGCACCATGTGCTGCATTGCGTTGTATTCTACAACATGTCGAGATAAAAGAAAAACTGTAGTCAATATGAATGTTCAGGTGAATAAAATGGGTACCTTTGGAGTTGCAGAGGATAATCACCTTTTCAACTTGAGGCATCTAAACTTAGGGTGTTCACATTATCTGCTCATCTTGTGGTTCCCTAAACAGTCAGTGGAGAAACAGAGATGCAGAATGGCAAACCAGAGCTGGAGCCTAAATTAGATACTACACTCTCTCTCTAGGAATATGTATTTCTTTTTTGACTATAAGAAGTTTAGACAACTTCCTTTCTTATGCACATGCATTAGATGTGGAGAATAATGTAAATGCTTTACTTATTATCAGAAATTTTCTTTGCACTGAGCTGCAACAGCACAGATGTTACTGGATGTATTTCAGCTAGAAAATGCAGGAGGATATCTTCAAAGTCATGGGGCCTCGGGGCAGGAATCCACACTTCACTGAGTAGTACCATTACAGTCAACACTCACATTATTAATATGTTGTGGGAATTTGCCCACTCTTCCTACTAAGTGCAATACAGAGGTAATTTTCCATTCAATTACAAAATTAGACAATTTTCTCGAACAGTGGGACAGGTACACACTAATTCTCAATTGTGGCCAAGTCTTTTTCAAATTGGATTAATAATTATGTTGTTCTGTTTGACCATATCCAACCTCACCAATTAATTTTTCTCTGTGGGCTAGTGGCTATGACAAGCATTTGGGTTTTTCATTTACAGAAAGCCCATGGCTCTAGATGTCATGTTGCCATGGAATGTGTCCCTGTCCACCTGGAGGTGCAGTATCTCCTGAAAAGATAGAGCAGTATCTTTTATGTCACCTGAGAATATCTTTGTACTAGAGCAATAGAGAAGATAATAATACAATGAAGGTATAAAATAAATAGGCATGTACTGATGTGTTGTGTGTTAGCAAATGCAAGGTGAAGGTCAATCCAAGCTCCCTTTTTCATTTGCTCGGACCCGTTGGTTTAAGGATGTGACTCCCAAGATGGGACAACTTCTTATGGGTTGGGTGTAGCAGTTCCACCACAAGCTGTGCTGAGGCACTTTCTGTGGAAAATTCTCAAAAGACAAAGCTCAGTGAGGCGTGCCCACGTTGGCAGTAATTCAGCAGAAACAAACTATGTGCATACCTGAGGAGCAGGGGCACCAGGGAAGCTTGTTTCATGCATGAGAGAGGCAAGAAACAAAGGATGGAATTGCACAGAGGTGTTGCAGTCATTCTCTGTTTAAAACAATGCAGCTAACAGGAATTAAGCCAAAGGAATGACCCAAATGGTGACCAAAAGCTGACATTTGCTTTAGCTTGAAAATACATATTCCTTTTCATATGCCAATGAAGTAAAACCTGTACATGCTTTTCATGTATATAAAGTCCTTCAAACTCCATTTAAGTGTGAAATTACATCAGCTGGAACTTTTCCCCCTCATCCTCAAAGAAAACAATATAAATATTACTTAACCAGGGAGGGAGGTCAGAGGAGACTCTACCTTTGTGTCCTGGGATGGTCAACAGGCTGTACCCTCTCCTCCCCCATGGGGACGCCTGTCAGGTAAGCTTTATTCCACAATAATTCTGTTGCTTATGCTTTCTGATACCAGTGCATTTATCAACAGCAGTTTGTGGACCTTACTCTGCTCAACAGGCAAGAAGTTGCCCTATTTGTGAATGTGGAGCCTCACTGAATTTGCCCAGACTTACAGTGCAATTCATGCCGGTTTTGCATCAGGGATTGCGGTTGTGACCAGACTTACTGCGCTGCCACACTGCGCCTCTGGCACCTTACCAGACCTAGAGTGCCAGGTTGGTGGCTCTAAAATATTGTCTGTGAAGGTCTCCCAGGATCTTGGACAGGCAGATAATACTGAATAAGAAAGGGAAGGCCTCCAGTCCTGCTACATCTGCAGACAACACGGAAAGCAAGGGGGTTCTCCCTTCCCTAATTTTTTATGTGATAGAAAATTGGTGTGGTCGGCAGGATTGCCATGGATAAACAGTTACAGAAGTATGAATGTGCTCCTTCCCAGGCAGGCAAGGAATGGGCCCAAAAATTCTGGACAGGCAAAGCAATTATTTGTGCAGTATTGGAGGCTCACTTATCTTGCACACAAAAGGAAATCAAAAACTCCCTTCTCGCCTCAAATATATCCTATATAGAACAGGCTGCTTTGAAATCAGAAAATGGATTATTAAAGTCATCACTGGCTTTTGAGAGGGAAATAAAAGAAAGATCTGGAACCCAAGAACAAGCTTATGACTGAGAAAGATAATTTTGAGATTCTACTCGCTTCAGCAGAGCATAGAGAAAGACAATAATTGGAGAAATTAGTTAGGAAAAAGCCACAGCAGAGTGAAACAAGATCTGAGAGAGGAAATAGAGGGCAGGAAAACAACTGAATTGTTACTATCTTTAGAAACCGAGCAGCTGCAGAAACAGTTACAGAAAGAAAAGGAGATAAAGCAAAAATTGGAAGAAAAGATAGAAATTATGCTTAAGAGGGCTGCCAATCCAGCCAGCATTGTACAGATAAGAAAACCAATTGTATCCCCTGAATAATGGTGAAAAAGCTGAGGGACAGTGGCCACTTACCATTGTCTGCAGAAGACTGAATGCCAATATTGCCCCTTTAACTATTGCTGTGCCAGATTTTGTGGAACTGGAAATGCAAGTTCAGGGAGCATCCTATTCACAGACGGCAACTCTAGATGTAAAAGATACGCTGTTTGTGATTCCACTCTAGGAACACGTCAAGGCTAAATTCATGCTCACCTGGAAGGGAGTGCAGTGTACCTTTGACAGATTCCCACAGGAATATAAACATTCACCCATGACTGCACATTCTGTGATTGCCAAACTTTTACAGTCTCACTCTCCCCAGATGTGAAATTAGATGATGACTCCCCTGAAAAAGTAGGGGAAGCAGCAACAACAGCATGGCAAGCACTTCTCAAAGTAGAAATTGAGATTCCCCCTGAGAAATGCCAAGGACCATGTAAAGGACTTTATCTGCTGCATCTACAGACAACCCAGAAAACAAGGAAATCTCCCTTCCTCAAATTTTTACCTAATGCCTCCTCAAATGAGAAACCAAGGAAGCAGTAAACCAGCCATACGTTTTGACTTTCTTTAATCTGCAGCAGCTCCGCAGCTGCTATGCAAACAGGGCAGCAAGTGGAAACCCGTAAGAGACAGGTAGGTGGGTAGGCAGCTGTGACAGGAGAAGGCTGGTCTTTGGTATAGCCCCAAAGCCTTGTTCTTACAATGTATACAATGTACACAAACGCATAAGTGAGGGGGAAAAGGGGGAGGATCTGATCCAAAGCCTGCTGAAGTTATTGAAAAGACATCCACTGACTTTTTCAAGCTTCACGTCCAGCTTTGAATGAACCAGAGTTCATGCAGTGCACATATTTTAAGCAGAACAGCAATTAAGGGAAAACATGTTCCCTTTCAGATAATTAATCTAAATAGTTTGTACAATACATGCCACAGATGGACTGAGTTGGAAAGAAATGAGCATGGGGGCTTTCTTTACTGTAGCAAGTGTGTGTGTGTTACTCTGATTGACAAATAGAGCGTCTATTCTGTGGCCATTCAGGCATGAAGCGTTCTCAGAGGTGCTCAGCTCAATCATGCCATGGCTGTAGTGCAGCCTGGCACCATTTTCTCCTATCTCAAGACATTAAATGCAGTTTAATACTGCAAAATTCTGCAAAAAGAAAGGCTGTCACAAAAGTAACTTAGACCTGGTTGAAGCTAGTGCTGGCCATTAGGGAACATAATTATACTCATACCTCTGTGGTTCTGAAGCCATTCTGTCTCTGTGTTGTAGCTCCCATGCTGTGGACCATGGGGTTTGCACACTGAGAGCCACAGTTGTTCCTCTTCTCGGCGTTCAGCATTCCAGCCGTGGCTGATGTTGTAGATACACCCGTGTGACCCAGTTTCCCATCCTCCAGAGGACCTAGTCGGGACACATGGAATTGGGCAATTAATACTGAGGAGCAATTTGCAGCTGCCTCTGGCCCTCTCTTTTGCCATGTTTTGTGATCGTGTCAGTGATGCAAGGTGTGGTACAGTTGCACAGTGCAAACAGTCTACCTCCCTGTGTCATCTTGATCCTCACACTTGACATCATTGGGGCTTTTTCCTATGGTCCACTGCTTTGTGAAACATTGGCTCAGAAAACTTGGAAAAACAGTCAATGAGTGCAGCATATCACTAGATTTTTGTCACCTGCAGGTCTCCATTGGCTTCTCTACACACACAGCTCCTTGCATGACCGAGAGCTGAACTTAAAACCCAGACAAGACTCCCTTAAATCTGTTCCAGTTCTGGGAAATGAAGGGGTTAGATGTGATCATGACAGATGAGATGAATATGGATGGAAAGGTTGCTCTATTCATGGCCTTGCCTTGAATATTTTTTCATTTGAAGTTGAGAAATTTAGGAAAAATTTATTTCATGCTGTTTTGTCTATCAGCAATCAAATAAATGAGTAATTTGCTTTCTGCTCTAGCTGTGTGGATACACATGCATTGTACAACATGATGTTTGACAGCATAAATTAATTTTATCATCTTACTGCATTAACAAAGGTCAGTTTTCATTTATGGTAAGTGCAGAGCACTCAACATCTGGTTGCAACACTGGGTCTGAAATCCAAATGCAAGGAGTACGTGGGAAGCATGACTGTTTCTCTCAGTTTTTGTCAAAGCTGATTTATGAAGAGCTTTATGTTAAAAAAGATGCAAAGAAGGCAAATTTACTAACCAGTGATGCAGGTATCAAACCTAGAAAAATTAAGGAGACATAGACACTAAGTGAGAAAAAAGTATGTGGAAAACCAATGACAAACCATTGCTATTTGAAGTGACATTGTATAATCAAAACCTTCTGCCAATAATCAGGTAGGAATTCAAGTCCTGTGTTAAGGGAATTAAAAAGGAAGCAAAGTCCTGAATTCTTTTTCAGAAATCTGTAAGAAAAGATGATTTGTCAGTAGAAGGCAACATTTGTCAGTATTAGCTAGCAAAGGCAATGACTGAATTCAATAAAGTTTCAACCAAATATTCAAAGCCTTGGTCTTGAAAATATATAAAGATTTGTGAAATAAAAGGTCTTTAAGATCTCTTCCGACTCAAGCCATTCTATGATTCTGTGAGTTAAGAAGTCTAAATACAAACTAGTCACTGCATTTCCCTGAGCAGTCAGAAGATGGAGGCAGAGTTTTCCAACGGCGCTTTAACTTGTTGTGGTGGTTAACTAATAATCCTGTCACGTAGTTTTTGATACGAAAAAAATGAGCTGAAGCTTGAAAATACTATATCATCATTTATTTTTTTAAAAATACTTCTGTCTTTGGAAACTGCCTTTTCTGCTAGATAGAAAAACTAATGTTGTTCTCCTAAGTTTAGATGCAACTTCAGTAAGACAACAGTAAACTTCACCTCTCCTGCATTTTCCAAAATTCCGCACCTACTTATGTTTTAGGTCTTACCGCTTCCTATCACTCCACAGTGCCAGAGGAGAGGCAAAAAAAAGACTTGGTGCAGAGCAGTCAGTGGCACAGACTGATATCGTAGACAAAGCCGGTTGTCAGGAGGGGAGATGGAGAGGCAACGAGCCACGTGTGAGTCTGAGTTCTCAGCCAGGACTTCGCTGCTTCACCTTACGGTGGAGCTCTGAGAACAAGCTTGAGCACAGCTTTCAACAGGCAAACTGCACTAGGAATTGCACACTAATTCCATTAACTGACTCTTTGACATTTCAAACATACAAGTTAGGAGTTTTTCCTTCTGTGGAGCATCCTATGAAATTACTTTCCACCATGTGTCTCTTTGGCCATCTGGCCTCTGACTAAATTGTCTGGTGAAGCAGCTGTCAGCTAAAAAGCCATTTTGTTATTAAGTACAATTGTTTGTTTATCAGATTGTGTTGCATCTTTTGGTCTTGTATAGAATAATTTTTCTTTCATGAATCCATTTCTGGAGGGTGATGGAAAATCTGAGTCCTGAAAATAGTATATCTGGTTCATTTTTTGTCTCTGTTAGTTTGCAGCCTGAGCATACTTGCTGCATCCTGCATTGCAGGGGTGTGACTTTTTTCACAATACTTGTCAGAAGTAAACCAGGTATCAGTATTTGAGCCTTCCACTATTGCTACTATATTTTTATATGGATGACCTGGTGGTCACCAATACTAGGCAAAAAGATTTTTTATTTTATCCTGTAGTATATTTGCTATTCTGAAGTCAAGCAACTATTTTAGAATTCAATTTCATTGGCAAATAGATGATTTAGAGAGTGGGCAACAGTTTAAAGACTTTGGTGACTTGCTCTTTATGTATGAGCACCAAGCAGAAGTTACAGTGAGAATGCATAAGCAGCAGAGTTAAGAGCATGAGATTTGTTTTGGCAAGTCATAAAGCAATACCTATTTTATAGACTAGATACACAACACAAAATGATGATTGCAAAACAGAGATGATGTTAAAAAAGGATTAGGAACACATGGTTGCTTTTAAAATAGCAAATATTTTTGCATTGGTATTTAGGATTTGCCACAGTACACAAAAAGGAAGTGTTAACTCTTGTATGTACTATCTGGAATTTACAAGCCAGCAGGATAGCAATACTAAGGGTCTTGCCTCAGTGTTGTTTAAAACAAGCAGACTGTTGAGATATTTATGCCATCCTCACAGCAAGGGGTTTGGTAAATAATCTCCTTGGTCTTCCGCTCTAGAACTTCAATTTACATCAGTGTTGTTAAATCACTGTAGACATTTAAATGAATGGGTTCAGTAAGGTTGTTTTCATTCTCATCTTCTCTTTCATGGCACCCCTGCTAAAAAGCTGGGGGCCTCTTTAGGCCAGGAAAAACAGCAGATCCCATCTCAGTGCTCTGTCAAATACATATATTTTACTTTCAAATGAAATGGCAAGGCTACAACATTCTCATGGCTCTGTTCCCAAAACCTGGGTTTCTGTGTGATTACTAAGTGCCCACGAATGTGATGGTGAACCTTCCCTCAGGAATGGCTGGTCAGTGTTTGGGGGACTACCAGGCCTCTCCGTCTGTGGGGAGGAATGGATGACAAGTGGCTGGTATTTCATTGTAGGTAATCAGGTTTATTTGTAACAAACGCACACGAGTTCTCTCTCAGTGACCACAGGGAGAATACCCATGCAGCAGCCCCATTGCTCACAAATCCACGTCTACCTTTCCAGCACAAAGTGTGCCTAAAAGAACTTGTCCTCCCGTGGCATTGTTTACCACCACCTTCCTCTTCACTTGCTGGGCTGCACAGGCATGCTAAGTCTTGCCTTTCTTACCAGGCCAATAAAAATCCTTTAGGCTGCAGTCTGACAAATGCTTTTTTTTGGTAGCATCAGGGGGAAAAAGGATTATTTTAAACTGAAATCAATCCTAGACTTTATTCTTCCCCCAATGACGCAAGCAGTCAGACTGGTACAACTTGGGAGGTAGCACAGGAATTAGAACAAACAGCTGAAAGCAGCTTAGGTTGGTCTGTTCTCCAAGAAAACAGAACAAACAAAACCATTTTTGAATTTTGAATGAGTTTTCATAAATTGTCAGAGAGCATCATCCCAATTTTGTAGTTTAGGAGATAGATATTTAAAATTGCAGTCTGAAAAATTGCTCACATATTTGCAAGCTTATGTCCATTCAAAATGCTAAATCATGTAGCTCTAAAAAAACCCCCACATTTACATGGGGAGGGAGCTGTCTAAGAAAGCTTTGAAAAGAATCATTTTAGTAAAGAGGGTGTTCATCACAGAGAAGTCAATGAAAATGTAAAATATGGAACGAAAATTTAAGACATTAGACCTGTATTTCTTATTTTTTCTGTTTTCTTTTATTATCATGACAACACTAATGATAACAAAACCAAGGATAAACATTGCATACATGCTGCTCTAGTTCTTCATACAGCCTGGTTACACCTAAGAATTCAAATTTTTCTTAATGGCAGTATCTCATAAAGAGGAGAGGAAATTTTTACTCTTAACTCTTTCTAACCAGATTTTTGTATGAGGATTTTTGTATCACCTTTGTATAAAGATGGTGTGAAAAGGGGAGAAATCACATGATTAATTCAGTTTGTGAAAGTAAAACTGGTCTAAAAAGCAAAGTAGTGTCATGGATTGACAGCCAGCACAGAGAGACAGAAAAGAGATCTAGGGGGGATAGTTTTGTAGTCCTTAAATATCAGGACCACAGGCAACTTCTCAAACCACAAGTAACACATAGACAAGTCTGCCTGGATCTCCTGCACAGACTTCATCAAATGAGTAAATCTTAGTAAGGTTCAAGATGACCTGAAAATTTCTGTGACTAAGAAAATCAGCAATGCTGCAGTAGCTAATGCTGTCAAAAAGTTTGAGCAGGGTATGAAGCCTTGTAGTAAGGAGACAAAGTTAATCTTCGCCAAAAGAATCAACTATTTGTGGAGAAAATTATTCCATGTGTGTTTGCCACAGTATTCTCCCACTTCATTTTAAAGCAACAGGTAGTGACCGAAACAGGACATGAATTCTGACCCAAATATGCTCTAGATCTGACCCAGTACGCATGAGACCCTGTGCTGTCACGTGTTCTGTTATGGAGTAACAAGCGTGCATTTGTTTAAAGCGGGTAGCTGCTGATTAGTGTGCTGAATTTATACCTTTGAAACTGACTATGAACAAACCAGTAGGGTTCAATTTTCTGGTTCAGCAACACCCTTTTTTATTTATCATGACTGTTATCTCATGCATAATGCATAAGATGCTGGTTTAGAAGATGCCTGCCTAAAAAGAGGCTGCACTGTAAAGATGGACTCTGAGAAAACTCACAGTGAAGACAAATGAAAAGTGTTATCACCACATACAGGTACTTCCAGAGGAAATACGTGTTTGCAATCATCACTGACTTTCTTGCATTTAATGCTACAGAGTGATAATAAGTACAGAAAACACTGAAATATCTGTTTTCTCTACCTGTTTTCCAGATTTGAAACGATATCATTTTGGGAAAGCCATGCATCTGCAGGCCTGAGGGCTGGTACAAGCTTCTGCTGCAAAAACAAGACGTAGCATGGACTGATAAAAAATGAATGGAGTGGAGGCTGTGACAAAAGTCATTTCCTCCAAAGCAGAAGCCTCAGGGATCAGGCCAGATGTTCAGGAAATATGCAATAGCTCTTTTACCTAACAAGTAAGAATTTAGAAACTTTTAGGCATAGCAGAGGGTGGGTTTGTGAGCTAGGATGAAGGATCCAGATTTACAGATGGATGACCTGCTGCAGCAGGAAAATATTATCAGAAACAATGTTTTGTATAAGCAAATACAATAATGCAATAAATTTGCTGCCCAGACATTCAGAGAATCCAGAATGGTTTCTCTGAACTCTAACATGATATGAATTTTAGACAGCGAAGCAAAATACAACCAACATATTTGCATTTTCTGCACATTCGGGAGGTCTCTCCAAAGCTGTCTCCAGGCAGGCAGGGCTGAGCCATGCCCAGGCACACCGCAGGTGTGGGGAGGCAGCCAGGAGCTCTGTGCCTTCCTCCCTACTTACAGGGGGATGCTTGTTTGAAGTGAGCTCACCCTAAAGCCCAAACAACCTCTCAAGCAGCAAACCTTGATATCACTTGCATGGCCTAACTTTACAAGTACATGCACATGCTAAATCTTTGTATATTGGTATATTTCAATTTCAAACTGTGATAGAGAATCACAATATAGCTGTCTTGTAAACAAATTAAACAGTGTTGAAATCATGTCCGTGAAATAAAGGTGAATATAAAATTTATATTTATTCCAAATACAAAAAGCATGCTGCAACATTCTTTAACGAATGTATGGTCATTGCAAAGCTCCAGACAAATGATTCTACATGGCAAATGGACTCCAGAAGCTGAATAAAAGGGAATTGGCCTGACCATTGTCATAGGTTAGCAAGCTGAGTCTCGGAAGCGATGTTCTTCTTACAGCTTCCTCTGGGACCTGACAGAACCTATCAGCTGGCCAGTTTGAATATGGACAATTCTTTAAGCCACTTAAAGTTGTGACCGCCTCTGTGATCCACACTTAAGAATAGACAAACCCCCCCCCCCAGCTCTCTCTCATTTCCGGTGCTGGCACAGGTGGCTGCGGGCCCCGTGTGGGGGCCAGTGGGCCCGGCCAGGCCCTGCTCGGGCCAGGCTGGGCCGGGCCA